>NC_050465.1:34357766-34657766 GCF_903995425.1 Onychomys torridus
GACTGGACAGGTTTGCAGCTCCTGTTATAGGAGTTAGCCATGCTGGTGTCGGAAGGCTCCTATGTTTCCATCTGACCCCCTTCTTAAAGAGTCAGCAAGGGCCTGGGAGGTAACGGGCAAAGGGGTCAGCCCTCCCACTAAAGCAAGCTGATGCCCCTTTTCTGTGGCTCTTTCTAGAGAGCTTAAATTTGTTGGTATCTTTTTTAAAAAGGCATTGAGCCACACAGACTTCTATGAGTAAGAAACACCTTCTTTCAGAGATTTGTCTCCTATTCAAGAGACCAACTGAGTCTTAAGTGTGGGAGGCCAACTGGGTGACCGGCTCCCACATTTTACCCCAGGGTACTCTTGAGGAGAGAGGGATAAGAGATTTAGATAGAAATATAGAGGGGAGAGAGACAGATAGAAACACAGGATAGCCTCGGGAGGGCCTGGATCCTTATCCACCCGCCCCGTCTGTCTCTTCTAAAGGGTTATTTACAGGAATACCAAGGAGTGGAGCAAAGACCTCCCCTTAAGTCAGCCAAGTGTAGACACTTCAAATCACCTAGTAACCATGCACGTGGTCAAGCAATCTTCTAATGCAGCTCTGCTGGGTGAAGCAGTTCGGATCTTTGTGGGCCTCCACACTTCAGTCCGTGTGGAGAAAAGATAGCGAGCTCCGTGGGGCCCTCACTTTGAAACCGGTAGTTCCCACTTCTGCAGCCCATGCATCCTTGGATGTCTCTTCCACGGGAACCCTGGCTATAGAGACAAATCTGCCTCCTTTGGTAAAGAGCCTGAGAACATGGCTTCTCTGGATAGCATCATCTCCCAAATTTCTGGAGTTTCCTTTACTAAGTACAAAAATATTAACCACAGAAAAGGGAAGAACTTCCATGGACTACAGCTGAGGGAGAGAGGTGGGCAAACAGGAACTTTGATTTCTTCCTTTCTGCCTTCTGTAAAAGATGGCTTCTAAATAACTGATGTTGTTACTTTTGTAGTTGTTGTGGGTTTTGTTTTATTTTGTTTTTCTTCCCTAGACAGTGTTTCTTTGTGTAAAAGCCATAGATGTCCTGGAACTCACTCTGTAGACCAGACTGGCCTCCAACTTACAGAGATCTGCCTGGCTCTGCTGGGATCAAAGGTGTGCACACCACCACCGCCTGGTACTTTTTTAGTTTTTAAAACCTTACTTGATACCAGAAATTGTAAATAGCCTAGATTTCCATCATCTGATGAGTAGATCATGAAAATGTGGTGCATTCACACAATAGAATATTACTCAACTCTTAAAAACAAGCAAACAAACAAAAATAATGAAAATTGCAGCTAAATGGATGAAGCTAGAAACAACCACCCTGAGTGAGATGGCCCAAACCCAGAAAGGGAAATTTTGCACGTTTTCTCTTATATGTGGATGTTAGCTACCAGCTTCAGTCGTGTGTTTTATTCAGAATATCGAGAAAGGTTCCAAGGAAAGGGAAATCCGGTACAGCTATCAAGTGAAAACAGGAAACTAGAGTAGGGATTGAGTGGGGAGGCTTGAGAGGGAGAGGGCAGGGGGGGATGAGCAGCATTTTTTGTAACTAAGGCTATTGCATACTCTTGCCTCCTCAATCAGAAGCAGATTCAGCCCTCATGTGATGCTTCATCCTCATCATTTTGAGACTTGGTCCCCCCAAGTCACAAAGTGAGGATGCCTTGGCGTAGCCTCTGGGGAGCCTCGAATGTCTTCCTACACGAGTTCTCCTCGCTTTTAGTCTACTGCTCATGAACTTTCTGTTATCTGAGTGATGGAGATTGTCGGCTTACTCGTTTGCTGACAGAATTTGGCCTATTTTCCAGCCGCCTCCCTTCGGAATTTGCTGCTCTAACTTGATGCCTCTAATTAGCTGACTGGTTAGTAAGTCACATAAACCGCTTACCAAACATCTACAGTAAGTAATATAAAGTGGGCATGGGGTGAACACCCACAGGCCGGTCCTTGGAGCAGAACAAAGGAACCTTCTTGCATTTGCCCAGAGGATTTTCTCTTGTACTTCCATTGGGATCTTGGCTGTTTTCTAGATTCTAGTGATGCTTGGAGGAAGAGCCACAGAAGAAGAAATGGTACCAAACCATCATTCAGTGAGTTGATCACTTCTTCTCTCTCTTGTGAAACTGTTCAGTGCTGGGCCAGGGAAGTGTGTGTGACCTTGAACTGGCAACATTCTCATTCTCCAGGCAGACAAGATAGCTCTGGACAAACTGACGGTTTAGGATAATAGTTTACATTAGAAGCAAAGGCCAGGATTTGGGTGGCCAGGGGTTTATTTAGAGTTAAGATGCCCTAGTTTTTGCAATCTCCATGTGCTTCAACATGTATCTGTTTTTTGGTAAATTCATATAAAAACAAACATACATGTCTGTTCTGGTCTACTAGGGACAACAGACAAAGCTCGGTGCTTCACAAATGGATGGAAACAGATCAAACAGTTCAGCACGTATTTGGAAGGAAGACAGTTAGACGGAGTGGAGTTGTTTATTATTATTTTTTGACGATGGTTCTGAATATGAGTCAGATTGTAGGCCTGCGTGGGCAGGTGCGTGGGTGGATGCATCTGTGGGTGTCAGAAAGAGACAGCCAGAGATAAGTGGTGCAGATCCACAGCAAGTAAATTACTGTAATAGTAAAATCAATTTAAAGGCACAGTGCTCTATAAAACCCTTTAAAATAGTGTTAGACAAACAATGGCCACACACAAGAATGTTTAAAATGCCAATTGCTTCCCACAAAGAACTTAAATTACCCTTCCCTTCATAATACTAGACCATTTTCATTTACCATGTGCTTGAAATTTGGTAATCACTGCATATGAAACTCTCATATTTCATTTCTGGTAGTCAAAACCTTCTAAACATGGGAAGATTCAGATAAATTGGCTATATTTCTTCCCCTAAGAAAATGACCTTCAACTATTCATAAACCAAAAAATGAGAGCAAATAACTTGTGAAGGCAAAAGGAGCCAGGGTGGATGAGAGGAGGAAAAGACTTTTATCCACAACTGTGGCCTGATGATTTCCAAACACCTACCTGCAGACAGCAATGAACAATTGAACACCATAAAGGAGCTGGCTAACAGCTGCTTGTCTGGGAGACTGATGTGGAGAGTCTACGCATAGAAATTCTGTTTTAAAAACTCCCAGATTCTCACTATTTTGGCCACTCCACAACTGTACTCCTGATCCTGGCAAGTTTGAGTGTGTGGGCAATTTGAGAGTCCACAAGAGCTGGGGAGATGGCTCCATGGATAAACAGCTGTCTGTGATACCAGGGAGACAGGAGTTTGAGTCTTGAATGCCCATGTAAAAGTAGATGCATCAGTGTTGGGAGCCCGGGGTGGGCATAGTCAAACCCCAGGGGTCCCTGGCCAGCCAGTCTAGCATAAATAGCAATCTCCCAGTTCAGTGAGAGACCATTTCTCCAAAACAAACAAAAATAAATTTTAAAAGTAGAGGTCAATGGAAGAGGACATGGGACATCAATCTCTGGCCTCTAAGTGTGTGTACACAGGTGAGTACACCCAGACACTTGCATACCTATACAGGTGCCACATACAGAAAGAGAGAGGGCTGTCACAAAGCCACATAGAACATCAGTTGAATCTTTCAAATGCTAATAATCTTAAATGACAGGCATGAGAGATAAATATGCCGAGGTAGTATCTTTCAATATACAAAATTCATCAGAATGTCTTTATGACGTTTACTGATTTACAGGGGTGGTGGTGTGTGTGTGCCCCAGCACTGGTGTGTAGGTCAAAGGTGGGAGTTGTGTCCCAGCTTCCAGCCAGGTGATTCTAGGGTCTAAGTCTGAACAACATGCATCTTTACCTTCTAAACCTTCTGGGTAGCCTAGAAACATTCCCGGATGAGCCCCTCTGCTGTGCCTCTCTACTGTGCTTGCTACCGGTCTCACGGAGCTCAACCTTAGGATCAAAGTGAAGAATGAGGACAGACACATTACTGGGCGCTCTCGTACAGACATCAACTGAAGGCGCAGTTGCTAACTTTCCACCTACCAATAGCTACTTTTTCAAACAGAATTTTCAAATTACTAAAGTGGTATATGCTGACTCTCAAAAATTTGGATAGTATGGGAAGACATTAATCACTGATTTAAAGAAAATTCATTTTAAAATATTAAATACTATGCTGCTAACATGGGCTACTTACATAGCAAAGGGATTTAGTTAGTTCCGTTTTGGAGGTTCAGAGTCCCAAATGGGAGAAGCAGGGTTTGGTCACTGCTGGTGACTGTGGATAGTGCTACATGGGCATAAAGGAACAAACACTCCCATCTACAACCCAAGGCAGGGTGGGGAGGCTGACTAGAGCCCTGCAAATGTTCCGAGAGAGCACTCCCCCAATGGCCTTCCACTAGACTGTACTTCTGAAGGCTTCTAGAGCACCTCTCCTGACACCCTAAGCACTCAACATTTACTTATGAACCTTTGAAAGACAAACAGCCACATCGTAGCAGGCAGTAAAGGAGCAACAGTCTGGGCTGGAGTTTGTGTTCCCCCAATACCAACCAACTACCCACTGATTCACAGGACTGTCCTCGGAGAATATGAGAGACAAAGCCCTAGACCGGCAGGGCAGAAGACTCATTGGTTTTCGTTCCAACCACTATGTGTATGTGCCCCCCCCAATAGTTCTCACATAGTATAAGCACAGTAAGAACTATGTCCTAGGCTATTTGAGCTCAGAAAAAAGGCGAGCATCTTGGACAGAAGATCACCCCTGTATGCATAAAGACACTCTGCACTAAAGCCTTGACTTTCTTTAACCTCACATCTGCCATTGTTGCTAAGATATCAAATACCTATTAGCCGGTTTAGAGATGATAAATGAGCTGTGAACCTTCTCTCTTGAAGCTCGGGTATAGAGTTCTTGGTGTTGAAGATGACAAGATACAGATGACGTGTGAGCCTTGTGCTCACAGCAGCCGGGGCTCATGGTGCAGTTGTCCAATTATTCTGAAATCCCAATGTCTTTACAAGAAAGGTTTATTCCTTGCCTGTATCTCATATTCATCATGCCCAGAGAGGGGAGCCTCGCCCCAGGACCAAGGGCAGAGGCTCTAGTGTTTTGTGGCTGTACCGGCTCCCTGCCGCTGGAACATCACAGGGCTGCTTCTGCTCAGTTGCCATTGGTCAGGTAGCCACATGGTCTTTCTAACTTAAGAGAGCTGACAAAAAAGGGAAACTAAAGTGGCTAGCACCACCATCTGCCCCTTCAACCACGTGTGTATTGCTCACACCAAACTTTAAACTATTTTGTTACATTCACTTATGGAGTTATTATTTATTATTTATTTGCCATATGTGTGTGTCCGTGTGCGTGTGCACACTCATGGAGGTGAGAGAACAATTTCCAAACTTTCCCGAGTCAGTTCCCTCCTTCCCCACGTGTCTCAGGGATCAAACTCGGGTCATCTTTTGGGCCCTTGACATAAGACTTAATACCACCCAAAATAAAATTGAAATGGTCCAAATTTCTTGATTATACTGATTTTCTACTCCTTCCACATGAGTATTTGTGTGTGTGACTGACTGTATTTGGGAAACTATGCCTTACACATAAATACAGGTTGTAGCTTATTTTCCACAGCGTGTGTTCAGAGAGAAAAATCACTTTGAAAGAGGAAAGATAACAACAAACCTTCACTTCTTTTCACTACCGGTTCCAATACGGGTTGCTCTGCATAAACAGCATGCGTAAGACTTGACAGTGCGTGCTAATTTCTGTCAAGTCAGCTGCCTCTGGCTTCTAGACGTCTACGGGGTTTATTTCTTTTGCTTGTCTGAATTGCCTCGCATTTCTACAATTGCAGTGGTTTAGATAGCAGAATTCCTTATTGGCACAGTGAACACTCTATATTTGTTGTTGGTTTACATGAAGTGTTCAGAGACCTGCCAGCCACTGTCCTGACACGGTCATTCTCCAGGCCGTGTCCAGACATAGGAAGACAGGGGCTGGAGTCAGAGTTTGTTTATCCTGACCTAGAAGGAGGGCAGGAAAGCAGCATGTATGCGGGAAGGGACAGTGACCGTCTGTCAGCACTCTCTGCCACCATGTGCCTTACACGGGGATGGGGCGGCGGGGGTTGGTGCATGAGGGGAGCAAATCTGATAGAATTCTTGAGCTTGAGGGAAATGCAGTTTCTACTGCACTGTTCCTATTCTCCCATCTGTATTTGTATGTTTGTAGTTAAAAGTTTTCTCTGGCCTGCCCAGCCCCGCAATCCACAGCCACTTATAAAATAATCACTCGGAGGCTTAATATTATTTGCAAACTGTGTGGCCTATGGCAGGCCTCTTGCTAGCTAGCTCTTATATCTTAAATTAACCCATTTATTTTGCCACATGTTCTGTGGCTTTACCAGTCTGCTGGTATGTTGCTCCTTGGGCGGCAGGCTGGTGTCTCCCCAGATTCCACCTTTCTCTTTCCTGTGTCTCTCTCCTTGGATTTCCTGCCTGCCTATAAGCTGCCTTGCCATAGGCCAAAGCAGCTTATTTATTAACCATTGGGAACAACATATATTCACAGCGTACAGAAAGACATCCCACAGCATATGTTGTTTCTCTAAAAGTTCATTTTAATTTTTAAATCAGTTTCTTAAAACATCAATACAGAAATACATCTGAAAATTTTATCAGTGTTGGGAGCTGGGCTAGGTGTGTCTAGGCTCTTAGTCTTATTGAAGTAAAAGTCCATGTAGATTTACAATGTAGCAAGGAAACTTTATTCAAAAGTATTCCAATAGCACAGATCAGAAAGAAATATGCTATCAAGAATTACCACAGACCACTTGAATGAAGGTGCCCAAGGCCCTGATTCTTGTTTACAGAGACCAGGAGAAGGAGTTTTGTTCCTAAGGGGCACAGTATGGGTAGTTCTCTACTTTGATTGACAGACTTGTATCAGATAAACTTTTGCTTACTGTATACATCCTTTCCCACAATGCACCTGATTATTACCATATGTGTTCCCAGTTAAGCATAAGATATGAAATAGGGTATTTTCCCTACCAGTTCACTGGGATAACATAGTTTGCCTCATTGTACATGTATTCAAAACCAATCTAGGCCAAACTGGTCTCTCTCTCTTGCCTTCAGTGTGTGCCCCAATACATGTTTGAATAGAAATGGAACATTGCTGAAAGTTTGGTAAGTGGAGAAACAGGTCTCCATTGCTCAAAGCAGGTATATGTTCAACCTGAAGGCAAATGGGAACCATAGGTTGTCAAAAAGTTGCTAGGTACATTGTTTAAGAAAGCGTGTGTGCACAGGCCAAGGCGAGTCTGAGGTTTCTATAGTGTTCTCTGTCCTTGCCTATATCAACACTACTCAACTGGTTAGAATATAAACTGCTAAAACATCACTAAAAAAAAATCACTAAAACTTACATAGATGTAACAGAAACTTTAAAAGAGCCAGATATGATGGATTATGACTGGAATCCTATCAGTTCAGAAGTGGAGGCTATGGGGTCAGAAGTTTAAGGTCAACTTTGGCTACACAGGGAATTCAAGAGCAACCTGGGCTGCACAAGACCCTGTCTCAAGTAAACAAACAAATAAAGCCAAACAAAATACTTGAAAGAAGTATAATAAACAATTCTAATTATAGAATTTTATCCCAGGGAAATAAGCAATTGGTGGATACAGATGTGTGCAAGTGTATTTGCTCTATCACTGTTTATAATGATGAGCACTTTCATGACATAGATATTCCTCATTTGGAGACACAGTAATGATGCTACATCTAGCAACATATCATGCAGCCATGGACAATGATGTCTATTTAGTAATATTGAATGGCGTTTCCTACAAGCTCTATGTCAACAATATGCCCTTTTCTCTTTTTTCGATTATTCGCATTTTCTTGAGACAGGATCTCACACAGCCCAGGCAGACCTTGAACTCACTATATAGTTAAGGTGACCTTGAACTCCTGATCCTCTTGCCTCCACTTCCAGAATGTTGGAATTATACCACACCAGGCTCTCCTTTGGATTTTTCAAAAACTAATTATACATGATTGTGGTGGTATTGTGTCCCCCAAAATATTGTGCACCCTAATAAACTTATCTGGGGTCAGAGACAGATCAGCCACAGTATTAAACATGAGGCTAGGCAGTGGTAGCACACGCCTTTAATCCCAGCACTTGGGAGGCAGAGCCAGATGGATCCCTGTGAGTTCAAGGCCTCGTTGAAAACAGCCAGGCATGGTAACTCACACCTTTAATCCCAGAAAGAGAGCCTTTAATCCCAGGAGTGATGGCAGAAAACAGAAAGATACATGAGGCGTGAAAACCAGGAACCAGAGTTAGTTAAGCATTTTGGCTGGTTAAGCATTCAGGCTTTGGAGCAGCAGTTCAGCTGAGAGCCATTGGGATGAGGACACAAAAGTTTCCAGTCTGAGGAACTAGGATCAGCTGAGGAACTGGCAAGGTGAGGTAGCTGTGGCCTGTTCTGTCTCTCTGATCTTCCAGCATTTACTCCAATAACTGGCATCAGGTTTGATTTTATTAATAAGACCTGTTAAGATTCCTGCTACACATGATTGTATATGTATAAATATAAAATATATTTGTATTATTTTATGTCCAATTTTTTTCTAGGCATTCTACATCTGGCTGAATATTTTTCACTGTTGCCTGTGTGTTCTATATAAATCAAATGATAATCTGTCTAAAAATGAGATTTTTCTGAGTATAAAAATAATCTCATATTTTAAAAATACTGAGTTGTAAGCCTTAGATACATCAAAGAAAAAAACCTAAAAAAACAGAAATACTACTTGTTTACTCACACTTGCTTGAATAAAAAGCAATAAACTGTCTTTCTGGTCATTGCCTGAACCTCTGATGGAGTACTGTATTGCTGCATTGAGTGAATACCATGTTCCTGGGTAGGCTCCTGCCTCTGATCCAAGTTTATAGCATTTGGAAAGGCCACAGTTCATTCCTCACCTCCCTCACTCTGATGATGGTCATCTCTCTTTCCTCTGGGACCAAAACAAAAACGATTATTTCAATAATAATTTTTGTGTAGACATGAGGATTATATGCAGATCTCACATAAAGTTTCTCAGAATCCTTTGTTAGATGCTCCAAGTCAAGATTATTTCCTTAAATCTATTTTATACCTGAAAGGGGGCATGAGCATCTTACTTTTCTTTTAGTTAATTTCTTCCAGAAAAAGTCAGCACGTTGTCAGGAGAACTGTCAGCTTTTAAGTTCACTATTCTTCTTGGAATCATCCATGCATGATGCTTATAGAAGCTAAATTATTTTCAAAGACAGAATACTTTTTCTACGTGGTTGAACTCAAAGTTCAGTGAAGAATATGACAGTTTTCTCTAAGAACCATCATGTTCCAGATTGGATAACCTGCAATAGATTTATAACAGTTGAAAGATGGGAAGTCTGTCAATCACTTTCAGTAATAATAGCGATCTCAGGAACTACAAAGGTCACTTGGAAAAGTCATACATCTATGTCATCAATGCATATATAAACATTTCCCCAAATTCATTAGTCTCTGTTGAGCCTAGTTATTCCCTCCTATAAGATGTTGCTTACAGTCAAAATCCAAAGCCAATCTTGATTTTCTAGTGAAAAGCCAAATTGTATACTTTTCAGAAAATTATGAAGTTTAGAGAAACACAGAATATCCTTGGTTGTCACTAAATTATTGCACCCATATTTGCCTTGGTTGCTCTTGGTTTTTCAGAAGCAGGCTGGAAATGGGAAAGGCTGATAGGCATCTATAGTTCACCCTAATGTTGTCCACTAAGAAAATCAAGAGCTTTCTTTCCTAACGGAAGGTATAACATCAACCCTCATAATCAGTTGGGATTTTAATCAGGGGTGGGGAAGGTCAGTCCTGAGGGAAATAAAGTGAGAACCCAGAGGTTATAGGTGGAGGAGAGAGACTGAGATCCAACCAGTGCAAGGCACATGCCTCCCCCGTGATTTCCTGGCAGCTGCTAGCTGGGGGTATTCTGTACCACATTGCTCAAGTACAGCCTCTGTCATCACGAAGGCAACCAGGGGCAGTGCTGAGAGTCTTCTAAGGTGGCCTTGGGTTCATACCTCAGCACTATTGCTCTGTTTCCTTCCTTGGAGTGGCCTCTCTGAGCATGAGCCATCTGCCCCTGACTCATTCCCAGCCTGTCCTGTCTGCTGCTCTAACCTTCGTAAAGGACCTTGAGCTATTCTGAGATTTCCATTCCAGTCACAGGCCTGGGGTGGCTGCCAGCCAGCATGGTGCTTTCCCACAGCTGAAGGCAGGACACACATGAGATATGTTCACAGTACCCAGAAGAAAGTATTTGAAAAGAGAAGCTCACCGTCATCTGAGAACTACCTGGGAACAGTGGGAGGGGCTAGCATAGCTGTGAAGGGCTGTGTATACACATTCATCTCTGACAGCCACAAAGGGAAGCGTAAAATGATTTGGAGCTGATAAAGAAGCTGTAATGAAATGTGTTCTTGAGCATGTGCTCATGTCATTTACCCTTTCATTTGCCTTCCCATGCCTGCCCTTCCACACAATGCTCAGCCTCCACCACACTCACCAACACTCATCTCTACCTGAGTCTCCCCACACCTGTCAGTGGGTCCGTTTACACGCCTTTGAACACTGTTGCTGTGTTCGATAGAGCTGCCTAAGGGATGCCTCACAAGGGTTCAGGCCTTTGCTTCCTTTTAATTTTTAGAGCATGCTTTTCTATAGATGAACAGGTTTGTTTGTTTTTTGGGGTTTTTTTTGGTTTTTTTTTGTTTTTTTTTTGTTTTTTTTTTTTGCTAACCTATAAAACTATATTGTTACATGCTATAGTCTCTGAGCAGTTGATCCTGATTCTAGCATAATTCATATATCTATAACAAGAGGCATGTAACTCTTGGTGTGTCTTTGTTTAGGTACCTGGATTGTACTTATATGTGAATGTGCATTTGTGTGTGTGTCTGTGTGTGTATATCTGTGTGTGTGTGTGTGTGTGTGTGTGTGTGAGTGTGTGTGTGTGATGGCTCAGCCAATAGCTTCCTATAAATTATGACCATCTGCCTCCAATGTTTCCCCCTTTATCAGTGTTAGTTAACATTTTGTCTTTGATTTTGCTTTATTGTTATTGTTGTTTTGGAAAAGGCCATACTGTGACCCTTCTGCCTTAGCCTCCTGAGTGATAGAATTATATGCCTAACGTTTAGTTTCTTTTTTATTGTATAAAAGCACATATAACTTGTAATTTCCCAATTATGACCATTTTTAAGTTTACCATTCAGGAACATCAATTACACTCACATTGTTGGGCAGACAACAGTCATGATCTGGTCCCCATGTTTATTATCTAACAGAAATTCTGAAGCCACAAAGCAATAACCCCCCAAGTTGTCCTCCTCCAGTCCCTGGCTGTGGAGAGCAGGTGAAGTCCTGAGTGAATGTATTTTGTTGACATAATGTGTCCATGTCAAGGACACCAATGCCTCAGACTCTTGGGAACGACAAGGCCTTCCCCCAGTCTGAGTATGGGTCCTGACAGTCAACCTTTAGCTAAAAACAGTATGTGCAAAAAGTACTGACCTCTTGTCCTAGATGATTGCTTGACCACACACCCCTAAGACTGCTCCCCCTACTGATACTGGCTAACCCTCTCTTCATTAATGCTGTATATAATAAACTCATTAAGTATCTGCCTGCTGGTGAGTCTCCATCTAAGTGCCCAGCTCAGTGGATCCTGGCTTCATTTTGCCTGTGTCTGACTTTCTTATTATCCCCTTGCTCCCAGGTAGATTTCCAGGGATCAGCTTCATGGGCCATTGTCCCTGGTAACTTGTAACTTACTGCATGTCACTCTGAATTCACCTATCCTAGATATTTCATGTAAGTGAAATCATGCAGTATTTGTCTTTTTGTGTCTGGCTTATCTCACTTAAGGTTCATTCATGTTGTAGCATATATCAAAACTTCCCCTTTTGACTAAATAAGAGTCTATTGCATATATGTGGATGGTCCTCTATTTACAATGGAGTAAGATCCCAATAAAACCATGATGTACTGAAAATACTGTAAGTCAAGCCAGACATAGTAACACATGTCTAGAATGTAGTATAATTCTAGCACTTATCAGGGCAGAGGCAGGAGGGTTAAGAAAGAGTTCAAGGCCAGCTTCTACTATGTAGCATGTTTGAAATGAGCCTGGATAACATAAGATCCCCTTCTTCCATCTTAAAATGAAAATAGTGTAAGTCAAGACAGTATTTAATACACCTGTCTTAGGGTTCCTATAGCTGTAATGAAACACCATGACCAAAGCAACTTGGGGAGGAAAGGGTTTATTTGACTTACACTTCCACATAACTGTTCACCAATGAAGAATGTCAAGACAGGAACTCAAACAGGGCAGGAACCAGGAGGCAGGAGCTGATACAGAGACCATGGAGGGGTGCTGCTTACTGGCTTGCTCTCCATAGCTTGCTTAGCCTGCTTTCTTATAAAACCCATCACCACCATCCCAGGGATGGCTCCATCCACAATAGTCTGGGCCCTCCCCCATCAATCATTAATTAAGAAATTAATGTAGGGTTTGTGTACAGTCAGATCTTATGGAGGCAATTTATTAATGGAGATTCCTTCCTCTTGGATGACTTTAGCTTGTATTGAGTTGACATAAAATAACAGTACTTTTGACCCCGTGTCAACCTGACATACAAACATCACCCTAAGCCACAACCTTTCCTTTCTTGCTCATCCCCAAGACAGTACATTAATATCAACACCACAATATAAAGCATTTTACAAACTTATGAAGTCTCAAAGTCTTTACAAATTCAAACACTTTTAAATTCAATCTGTTTTTGAAACCTAAAATCTCTTTTAAAAAATCAGTCTCTCAACTGTGGAATCTTGTAAAATAAAAAATAATTTAAATACTTTCTCACTTCAAGAGGGAAGAACCAGGGCACAGTCACAGTCTAAACAAAGCAAAACTAAGCTCCTCCAACGGACTTGGTTACTTCTCCAGCTCCACCCTCTGTAGCACACACAGCTTGTCTTTTAGGCTCCCACTAGCTCCTAATGAGCCATCCTATGGCACTGGCATTTACAAAATGCTGGTTCTCCTGCTGCAACTGGGCTGCCATTTCACAAGTAGCCTCTCCTAGGCTCTCTCCATGGACTCCAGCCCTGTTACACAGTGCGAAGCCTCAGCTGCTCTCCACAACCCCTTCATGTCTTCAAAACCAGTCCCACCTGGGAGACTCTTACACTACCAGGTTTGGCTGTCAATAGGAGGTACAACCTTGGCCACTTCTGGGAAACAGCTTCTGGGTGCTGACTCTGAGGAAACACTTCACAGAAGACTTGACCTCAATGATACTGGCCTCTTCTTAATCTCAGCTGATTCTTCAGCCCCAGCTGACCAGCATCTCCATCATCCCTGCAGAGCAAAGGTACCACTTTAGTGGTTCTGGTAGCTTGTTAATCACAGCTGATTCTTCAACCTCAGCTAACCAGATTCTTAACTCAAATGACCTGAAAGAATCTTTGCTTCCCTCTAAACTTCACAGTCCAGGCCTTCATGCTTAGCTCCCAAGCTCCTACAGAACAGTCCACTGAGCTCTCAACATTCAGTGGCTTTTCTAGCCCAAAGTTCCAAAGTCCTTCCACAATCCTCCCCAACACATCAGATCTGTCACAGCAATATCCCACAATTCTGGTACCAATTTGTCTTAGATAGGGTTTCTTTTTCTGTGATGAAACACCATGACCAAGGCAACTTGGGGGTAGGGTGTTTATTTGGCTTTTATTTTCATATCACACTGTTCATCATTGAACACCTAGCCTAGTGAACACAGTAGCTTTGCCTATCCTGTGTCTAATGTGTTCAGAAGATCCACGTTAGCCTGCAGGTAGACATTGAGAGAATCACATTGCATATCACTAAACTGGGAGAGATCAAAATCCATAATGAATTTTCATACTGTATATCATTCCTGGACTAGTGTAAAGTAAAAAATCACGTCATCTTCAGTTGGGGACTATACGATTACCAAATTTTTCAATTCTTCCTATGTTCAGACATGGGTCATTTCTATGAAGATGTTATAATGGTGCCATTAACACCAGCACCCAAGTATCTAAGTCCTTAAGGTAAACTCTTCTGCCTGAGAATAGAATACAAAAGTAGTTTGTATTTAAGACCAAAAATAGTGTTTATGTTTCAGTAAATGATAGGATGTTTACGGTCACACCACCAAATTAATGCTTCTCTAACCACAAGTATCTGTGAGAGTCAAAAGCAGAAGCCTCTAGACTCACGCATGTGACTTTGGTATGCAGTGGTGGTGGGCAAGATGGCTGAGTATCATTTTTTGGAAATTTCCAAACTAGGGAATTCCTTAATGTGCTGCTTCTGAAGAATGTTTATTCTATTTGATTCTCCCCTAAAGCAAGGGCCAGCAATGTTGGGTCAGGGTCTACTCTGGCTTGCCTCTGGCCCCTTTCCATATAGCTGCTCAGTTATACTCTTACCTCTTGAGTTAAGGTCCTCCCAGTACCTCGAAAGTTAGCCTGGAATTATTGGTGTGGGTGTCATCTCCAAGTCAGTGGTGTGTCTCAGGGACTCTTAGTTCCGGCCACTGGGAAGCAGAAGGAAATTGCTGTTTCTCTAGTTTGTTCCCTTCCCCTTTTCTCACTGAGAGCTCTCCCGTTTGGGGAGCAGTGACACACTTGGGGAAAGACGATAGTCCCACTGTCCTCCACAGATAGTTTCTGAACCTTGCTCAGTCAGGGAAGGCAATGTTCTGGATTGGGGGTTCCAGTAAAGAGCTTCCACAAGGAGCTGGTGGTTGAAATACCTTCCATCCTTCACCGTTTGACCTTCTCCTGACTGGGTCCCCGTGAAACGCCGGAGGCAGAGCAGCCGTGCACTGAGACAACAATGGAGGGAAGTGAAGACGCCACAGAGGATCAGCCCCAGCATCTCTGGGCTGCTGCTCACCACCTCCCTCCGGGAGCACAACTCAATGTACAACCCATGCAGGTTTAAAGAGTTCCTTTGGGCCATTCATGTCAAAGACTCTTGCATATTCTGTGGACAAAACAGATTCTGAGTCAACACTATGGAGAAATTCTGGACAGTGGTATAAATCTGAATTCCCCAGCATACACCCATTCAAACAAAGAAGAACAAGACAATCAAATGAAACTCTACGAAGCCCCCAGAGTCCCTGTAATCAGAAGACAGAGTTTCCAAAAGTCAAACTCATTGTTAAGTAGGAAAACAAACAGCAGGCCCCAGCAAGTTGCCTCCTGCACTGCCGCTGGGAGCTCTGGGCACTGCGGGAAGACAGATCTAAGACCACACCAGAGAGAGGAAGCTGGCAATGCTGAGGCGTTCTTACCGCTGGTCCTCTGCAAAGAGCCATCATGGAAGGGCAAGACATGCCATGCAAAGGATGGAGAGGCAATCAGACGACCTCTGGGAACACCGCAGCGACTGAGGAAACGTCCTTCAAAATCAGGAGCAAACCCCAACGATAAAATCCATTTCAAAATAAAAAAGAAATCATTCTTTGCTGCACTGACAAAAGAGGGCGCTGTTGAACCAGGAATCCTAAAAGTACCCCGACCTCCAGCCTGCTCAGAGAAGTGGAGATCAGTTCTGAACAAGAACCCTAAAATAAAAGCAGAACAAACCTAAACCATTCAACTAGGCTGATCCTCTACCCTGAATAATAGCAGAATGAAAGAGATTGGCAACAGCCCGAAGTGAGTTTCTCGTCCCATTGTCCCATCACTGTGGTTAGGAACGTGCAGAACATCCTCAGTCACAAGTTCAGAAACTACCTGCTAAAAGAGCCACAGGTGGAGGAGAAGTGAAATGAGGATTGACTGAACTCAGAAGTCGGGGGGGGGGGGGGACCGATCACACTGCCTTGTATGATTTTAGAGAAAATGGTTGAGGGTTTTGTGTTTACACAGAGAGAGGTGGGGGAGGGGAGAGGGAGACAGATCCGTTCAAGTGATTCCTTCACCAGGCAGCTTTTGGAGTCTCTCATTCATACATGGCCTTTAGGCCGTTCCGAAAGCTGTGCCTGGTACAGGTGCTGTTCCCACCGTTTTTGGCCGCCACAGGCTGAGAAGAGCAGGCAGGGAAGAGCAGGCAGGGAAGAGGGAACCACAAGAAAAGTGTCTAGAACAGAGAAACCCATGGGATCCCCGAGCAAATGGCTGCATGCTGTGGAGAGAGAGAGGGGCGTTCGTTACTGGAGAGCTCACGGTCCTCTGAAACCAAGGACAGTGAGGAGGACGAGACAGAACACTCCAGTAACCCCTTCTCTCTCTAAATCCTTCCCTCTCCCTCTCCCTCTCCCTCTTTGGAAGCTAGAATGTCTTCTGAAAATCCGCCTTCTGGAATATTCAAGATCCTAGCATTTCCCTTAGGAGAATATTCGCCCTTTGTCTCATATTTCCCCTCTCTCCTCAACTGTTTGAACAAAGCAAGTCACCTGCCCTCGGTTCTGTCACCTCTGATTTTCCTCTTATCGTTTGATTTCTGAGGGAGCTTTCCACCAGCTGTCAGCTGCTTTTCTGGACTCGCTCCTGGAAACCTTGCAGTCTGTTTCCCACATCCCCTCCTGAAGCTGTGTGCTCAGGAGCTGCTGGCTACTGCTAGAACAGGCACGTCCAATCTGCTTCCGCCAGAAAGTACCGACTCCTCACAGAAAGCAGGAGAGAGCCTGGCATCTCTGTCTTCGGGCTGCAGTGTCTCCTGTGCATGTAGGCATTTGAGACTCACTCAAGGGGTGCCTGAAAGCCAGCCATCCTTAACCTGTCTCATGTCTAAGGCCCAAAGGTAAAGGGACCTGAGACATTTTACTGCCAGTCCCCTTCCCAAAAGACACCTGAATGTCTTCTGTTGGATTCCAGGAACAACAGAGCCTTGCAAGACAGACCACCTCCTGGGAAGGTCGATTTTCCACCAGGGAGAGATTGTACCCTGTTGTCTAAGTCCTAAGAACCAGATTGTTCCTTAGTTATAAGGACTTATCAGATCACCTCGCTGACACAGAGCTGAGACAATGATCAACCCGACCACACCTGGACCAGGACTCTGCAGAGATGCGCAGCTCTTCCCTTTGTCCCGGTTCTTGCTCTGTTAGACTGGCAGCTCATGAACGACCCTGAAGATGAGCGGGACCCCTCTATCTTCCCCTCCTCCTCCTCATGGTTGTGTTGACTACATTTCCTTTCTCTGCTTTCCACCATTGCTCCTTTAATTGTCACATTGGAGAGAGTGACGGGCTAATTTGACTGAGGCCGCCAGAGGTGTGGCTTTTGACCTAAAAACTCCAGTTACTTGATCTCTCGGAAACTCCTATCCCTTGTCTTGCTAGATCCGCATGTTCTTTCCGCCGTCGGTTGCACAGATATGCATGTCAGAGTTCTGGCTTCTTCCCCTTCCTCTGAAAGGACGGTGTCCCCCAAGCCCTCTGCTGCCTTTTCTCCCTGTGCTCACAGCTGCAAGCTGAACATATGGCCATGTAACACGTAGAGACAGGGATACTTCCTCATATGACATCAGTAGGTTTATTGTGTCATTAAGCAAACACCCTGGCATATACTTAAACAACCCTAGATGGCGTGGGCCAGTCCTGCCACATGGCCTCCACGTAATTGAGAGACTTTGTAAACAGGGGACCATAAGGCTGATGGCATATGACCGACACAGTGTTTTACATTAGATGCCTTTTATAGTAGGAGTTATATGCTAAGATAATACTAAAATAAATAAGTGTGGCACAGCGAAGCCTAAGCCAGTAGCCGCCATTTTCATGACCGCTGAGTGTTGGGTGTGACCCGCTGCAGGATGGCTCATAGCACAGTGGGTTTGTTGACACTAACATCCCCACAAACGTAATGGACTGCACCAACCTTTCGGCAGCTATAGATGTCACCAACAAAAGGAACTTTTCAGCTTCAATTATAATCTATGGGAGCACTATCACGCAAGTAGTCCGCCGTTAATCATATACCATTGGTATATGACAGTATACATGCTCCAGACCCGCCTCATGTGCCTCATTCATATGACCCATTCATGTCACCCCTGGAACTTACTGTGTCTGGAACTGAACCCTGCATCTTCTTTTCTAGTCTACCTCTACCTACTCAGCATCAGATGGCCTAGGTACCATCCTTTCCTTTGTCTCCAGCTCACTCATAAGTTCATCCCCACACATGTCCTGGATGCCCGTATGTGCAGGTCATGGGACCATGTGCAGGTCATGGGACCATGTGCAGGTATTGGTGGTGGGACTGCTCAGCACAGCTGAACTAACAGAACCTTCAGTGGACATGATTGTCCTCCGTCAACACTGCCATCCCTCTATCCCAAGAGTCACCCGCGCTCGTGTGTGTGTGTGTGTGTGTGTGTGTGTGTGTGTGTGTGTGTACATGCCCAAAAAGTGCTCGTGCTGGTGGTGCTTGTCTCTGTAGACAACCTTGGGTGGTATTCCCCAGGTACCAGCCACCTTTGTCTTTTTTAGCGAAGATCTTGTTTTATTTTTAACTATGAGTAACCTGGAGAAGGGGAGATGTGTGCACATGAGTGCAGTGCCCTCATAGGCCAAATGAAGACATTGGATCCCCTGGAGCTGGAGTTACAGGTGGCTTTGAGCTGCCCAGTCTGAGTGCTGGGAGCTGAGTCCAGCCCTGTTGGACAGTAGCAGCGGCTGGTAACTAGGAGCCATCTCTTCAGCCCCAGCTTTCTGTTTGTGTGACAGGGTCTCTCACTAGCCTGGAATTCCCCAAGCAGACCAGTCTTGCTGTGTGGTAAGCACCAAGGATCCACCTGCCTCCCTTCCCTAGCACTGGGATTACAAGTACTTCCTACCTTGCCTCCATATGGGATTACTGATTCCTGTTTGACACTGAAAGAGCAAATAACATATGGCTCTGATAATTTCCTGTGAGCTCTCTGGACTTCAGCTAATTATCTGGAAAATAGAAACGTTATATTAAATGATAGTTGCATGTTCTTCCTCATCTAACATTCTAGAACAGTGATTCTTAACATGAGGGTCACAACCCCTTTGGGGAGAGCAAACAACCCTTTTTAGGGGTCATCTAAGACCATTAGAAAACACAGATACTTACATTACAATTCGTAACAGTAGCAAAATTACAGTTATAAAGTAGCAATGAAATAGTTTTATGGTTGGGGTCACCATAACATGAGGAACTGTTTTAAAGGGACACAGCATTAGGAAGGTTGAGAACCACTGCTCTAGCATTAAGGGATCTAGGAGATTTGGATTTCTGGCATGATCTGTCCTACTGTAATCCAACCTCATTCCTGGCTCCTCTCCTCATCTTCTCCACAGAAGTTAGGAACTATAAATATCTTCTTTACCAACTTTCTTTGCACTAGTGGTGGCCATGAGACATAGTCTCAGCCAATGAGACTAAAACTCTTATAGAGTTCTTCTAAAAAGAGCTCTCTAAGAATTCTAGGTGGGCTACTTCCCAGATGGTGGAGGCAGGCCAGCTATTATTGCTTCTGTGCCCCCCATGTGTGTGCCCTGGGTAAGCTCCTCCTCTTCAGTTCCATGGGCAAGGAGATGATCACACTTGACTTGTCAATCAGAAGGGCCTGACACAGTCAGGCAAGCTTCCTGCCAGAAAGTCAGTTTCCTCTTGGCCTCTGAGAGAAATTCAGAAACCACTCTGCCAACAGGCCCCAAGTGGCTTCTGGAAACTGAGGGCCCTGGCTGAGGGATCATGCCAATAATTAGTGAGCCTGAAAGAGGACCCCAAGGCTCTGGTGACACTGAGCTCATGCAGCCTGGTGATTTCCCAAGCAGAGGACTCAGTTAACCAGTGACGGACCCCTGATTTTAGAAACCATAATTGTCGTTTCTCAGGTGCTTTGGTTGTGGGAATTTGTTACCCAGCAACAACCCTGGCACAGCTCCTTTCTGCTCGACCTGGACTGTGACCTTCATAGTCACCAGGAGCTCCTAAAGGCAAGACCGATGAATGTCAAAGCTCCGAGCCATGACTGTTTCATCTGCTCAACTAAGGGCAGCGACCACTATTCTCCAGCCTACCTGGATAAGCCAAGCCACTCAAGCAAGCTTTTCTTGAACTTGCTGTTGAAATGATTTCCAACCGACCAAGCAGACCTCCAAAAACAGAGTAAGCAAGCTTAGAAAAATATTTCTAAGACATATATGATGTTTCAGATAGGGGAGAAATATCTGCCAGAAAACTGTTAAAATACATCTTTGTCTTCTACAGGCTTATAGTCTAGTGCCATGGAGAATGGGGGGTTGTGGAGGGTAGGGCAGGAAAAAATCAAGATATAGTTCAAATACAGAGCGGTTAGGCCAGGGTAGCTCTTAGGGCTCGGGGAAGAGACACCTCCTAGCATAGCCTTTGAGAGTGAGAGAGGGGAGGGGAGGCTGCATTGGAGATTTAGGTTGTGCAGCAGGATTACAGAGGAGGAGGCAAATTACTTGGAATAAGTGAAGATGGGAATCTAGGGGCAGAAAGAAGTATTGTTGTGGCCACATCTCGAGACCCCCAAGCAAGACCACCACAGAGCTGATATCTGATGCAAAACACACAGGGGTTTACTGATAACAAGCAAGCCCAGGCTTGGTCCATGTCCAACACTCAACACAGACAGTGGAGGAGGATGGCCCTGAGCTCTCAGGGTGAGGGGTTTCTAAAGGGAAAAACTGCAAACAGGGTGGTACAAGCCTTGGTGTCAGATGATTGGGTGAGGGTGTGTAATCTTTGAATTTACTGGTTGGGAGTTACAGTTATCATTTTTGGGCAGGCCTGGACAAGTCCCAGGCTCTGTCCTTGATCTGCCATGGGGGCTGGCTAACCTAGCACATTGACCCATGCACATAGCTCTAAGTTGATGATGGATTCCAGACAGTAAACAACTGGCTGAACCTTGAGCAGTCAGAGTATGTGCAGAAAGGGAGCTACTGCAAGAACCGTGTCTTTTGTTCATGGCCCTCCCAGAAACTGCTTACTCAAGTCTCAGGAAACTGAAATTGAGGCCTGGTCTCTGAGAGAAGACTGAGCAGCCTGTTATGGCATCTGCTTGGTCCTTTCAGTATCAATGAGTCAAATCATGAACAGCCATAGAGCAATTGGTGTGAGGCCTGGGACTATGCTAGATGCTTTGGCAGGGCTGGAGTGGGATGATTACGGAAATTGCTGTCTGCCCCAAGTTTTTATGAGCATCCCACTGTGGATGCTGCCTATACTCCCTCCCCATAAAGGGACAGAGTAAGCATTTGTTGTTGTCAACTAGGGAAAAAAACCAAGGACATGCCCCAGCCACTGTCCAGCCTCACTCTCCAGGTTTCTGCCTTTAGCAGCAGCCTCAGATAAAACCACATCCAGAGAGCTGCTAGTCAGTGGGGAGAATCTAGGTCAAGGTCCTTCAAGAATGCACTTCACACAACAGATCCAAGAAAAGAGAAATGGATTTGACAAGACAAGAGAGCCCTTCAGCCTCTGATATGGAATCTTGGAAGCCTTCAGGCTGGGTCCAACTAAGCCATCTCTCCTATTACCAAAGCCATTAGCATTCCCCTTTAAAAGAAAAAGCGCATTGAGGTGATAAAATGTGAGTTCAGAGCTAGGATGGAGAGGAAACAGTATTGCCAAAAGTTGAGAGTGATGAGGTCAGCCTGGCTTCCTCTGTACACACGTTTCGTCCTGTCTGAGGAGCACAGAGAGCCTAAGGGCTAGGAAACCTTCCTCAGCAGCCAGGAGTCCTCTGCTAACTTCAGAGGGACATGTCTCCGAAGTTTCTAGATGCTGGAAAGGCCGCTGAAGTAGCAGTGGGTACTGAGCTTGCCAAGGCCTGGGACTTGGACATTTGTGTTCTTGGGTTTTGAAAATGTCAGATTTACTGAGACTTTATACACATAGAGTCACACTTTCTCCACGAGGGGTCTAGAGAAGTCTGACAGCTGTGCAGGAAGTGTGACCCTCCCTACCATGAAGACACAGTGTGTCTAGTTCCCCAAACTTCTCTCCCTCCCCTTTGGTCTTATCCACTTATGGCTGCAGCTTTAATTTCTGCCCCCCAGTTCTAGAACATCACATAAACAGCATGTGATAGAACAAAGCCCTTTGCGTCTGGCTTCATAGCTTTAGCACAGTGTGAGGCCAGTCTCTCAAGGCTTTATTTTTAATCTTCACTGACAAAGCTATCTTCCCTGCTAATCTAAGGCTAAGAGACAAACATCGATGTCTTTCTTAATCTTAACAAGCTCGCTGAAGTGTGGCGGTAGTCCCCAAATCGAACCTGAAGAGTAACAAGCAATTTCTTCAGGAACCTATTTTGATGGGTTCCCTCAGACAACTTGCACAGCATAAATAATAGTCATAGTATTGATATACACATAGTCATATACATGAATACTGTCCTATTGATTAGCATTTAGAAATACAAAATTCATTTGAATAAATAAAGGTTATTTCTAGACCTATGTTATTGCCTTAAGGAATATGAAAGCATAATTTAAAGACAGTGCATGGTGGGGTATATGCACACCATACTCACAGACGTGGGAGGCTGACACAAAGGGGTCAAGAGTTCAAGGCTGACCTGGCCTATATAACAAGACCTTGCCTGGAAAAACAAGGGTTTCAGATGTCCTTGGTGGTAGAAAACTCGTATAGCATGCAAAAGGTTCAGGGTCCAATCCTTACCACCATCAATAAATAAATAGATAGATAGATAGATAAATAAATAAATAAATAAATAAATAAACAAACAAATAAATAGATAAATAAATAAATAAGAATGAATGAATGAATGAAGAAAGAAAGGAAGGAAGGAAGAAAGAAAGGAAGGAAGGAAGGAAGGAAGGAAGGAAGGAAGGAAGGAAGGAAAGAAGGAAGGAAGGAAAGAAAGGAAGAAAGAAAGAAAGAAAGAAAGAAAGAAAGAAAGAAAGAAAGAAAGAAAGAAAGAAAGAAAGAAGCAGCATGGGATTAAATCATAGAATGTGAGAGCTGAAAGATAGCTTGACATCCTCCCGACACTGTAGAATTTCACCCATAGCAGTGGGTTTTCAGACTATCCAGCCTCCCTGTGATCTTAAATAATTATTTCCCCTTGTGTGGCATCCTGTAAAGCAAACAGACAGGCTATAAAAGTATGTGAAGCCAGACAGTGACAGTCACGGCACCTGAGACATGATGGAGAGAGGACAGTGCTGCCACCCATGCGCATTCAAGTTGCAAAGACAAGAGCCGATAAATACGCGTGTGTGGGCTTGACTCAGTCCTGAGCCATTGTAATGAGAGGCCTTTTCCAGTGTAGCCTTCCGAAGCTTCCAGCTACCAGGAAAATAACTCCCAAGACCTCCCTCTCTCAACCCCATGTATCCCTGCCTTCCAACAGCCCACACAGCTTCCTTTGCTGTGTGGTTTCTAAAACTTTGCTCTTGCTTTGAGGCACTCCTGTTGGACCAGCAAAAATGACAGGGGTGAAAAGGTCTCTCCCTAGAGTGTTCAACCTCAACAAATGGAGATTTGCATTATGAGCAGTTGTGGCTTTCTGTAACGGTCTCTATTTGCAGCAACAAGAAGATTCTTTGATTCGGGGTAAGAGCTACATTTATCTATGTGCACAAGTCTAAGTATTTAGAATGCAGCTGAGAATTGTGCTGGTTCAGGGAAGCAGCAGGGACAGGCTCTCCTCTAGGATCCATGACCTCACCAGCCATGAGCAGTCGGCGAGGTTTCTAGCACCAGGCTTGGTTTCCTCCCGTTGAGTTGGCCTCATGTCCAATTAGAGAGCTGTTGGTTACTGGCCAGGCATATGTACCACTATTGCATCTTAAGGGGTATCTTGCCACGGTGGTGATTGTTACAGTTCTAAGCATCTCAACCAGCTAGGACTGTAGACTGCTTTCCTCCCTTGCTGGTGTTTACACAACCTTCTGGGACTCTGAGAGGTAGGCCGCAGGAAGGAGGCTTTCAGGTCAGATCTAGCTCAAATATGCCAAGCCCTGTGTTCAAATTGTGTTGTATCTTCAGCAATAGAGACTTATCTCCAAACTCTAAGAAGACACTAAGGGCAAGGACAATAACTTATATTGGTTTGGGAGTCACTTGGATACTCTGATCAACTAGAATGGAAGTTTCTCATACCAGGCACAGAGTTTTTGTTAGGCTTGTGGGGTGCATCATCAGCCCAAGTGGCACAATTTCATAGATGATGGATAGATAGATAGATAGATAGATAGATAGATAGATAGATAGATGATAGATAGATAGATAGATAGATAGATAGATAGATATGTGTGTGTACAGTGTGTATGTATTCGCTCACATACACATATATATGTATAGACACACACACTATATATATGGTAAAAATAAAATATGATTCTTAGAGGCTTTACCAAACATTCTTACTGTTACCTGCCCCTCTTCCCTCCCTCTCTTTCCGTATTGACTTCCCCCTCCCCTTCCCCAGTAAAATCTCCCTCCCAGATTTTTCCATTCCCCTTCACTTGACCTCTATGGCCCCTTTTTATTTTCCTGGTTTCTCTGGTTACCGCATGCTGTGTGTTCACATCTGAAGATCTGAACTGGGAAGCGCATTGAGGGAGAACAGGCAGTCTTTGTCTTTCTGGGTACCAGACCAGTTTTTAGTTAAAATTCCAGGGAGGCCACGGTCTAGAAAGCTGTATTGCATGAGATTGTTTTGTTATTGTTGTTTGTTTGTTTGTTTGTTTTGGTTTTGTTTTTTTTTGCATATATAGTTCATGCGCGCGCGTGCGTGTGTGCGTGCGTGCGTGCGTGCGTGCGTGTGTGTGTGTGTGTGTGTGTGTGTGTGTTATGTCTTGGCTTCTCATGAAACAAAGGCTTTTGAAAGATATGCTGGCTTCCTTTCTAGACAGTCAGTTTTAAATTGCCTTGCTTCTCAATAAAGTTCAAGAGTTGCCTGTGTGTGTATCAAGGCATTTGACGTGAGCAGGTCAAATTTTTTGGTCTGGGAAGAGGACAATAATGTCACAGTTTTGTTGTTGTTGTTCCGAGAGGCATTCTTTGGGCCTCTTTAAGAGGCAGGGAAGGTTCTAGAGACTGAGCAGTATTGTGATAACATCTCCTCGGTACCCTTCTACCTTAAGAGAGAAAGGGGGCTTTCCCAGCAAACAAAGAGCTGGGTAGAAGTGGGATATGAAATGTGTCAACAAGCGGACTTTGGGGCCCAGGGGAACATAATTTCTGACATTGTGTTTCAAGTGAAGTACTTGATGGACAGACAGGTAAGTGCTGTGGTTCCACAGGTTGAGTGCCTTCTTAGTGTGTCCTTGGTCATGGTTTCACAACCTATTTCTGAGGCACACTTGAAAGGACTGGTTTCTTTCTCTATGTCTTTTCTTAGACAAAGCCACTCTGTAAATATGAATTCCCAGAGTGTTTGTGACTGGTTTAAAGATGATTTTTGAAAGAGCGATAAACAAGTGATTAGTGAACCCAAAGCTGCTCTGGCTCCCCCCACTGCTTCTGCGTCTGATGTAATTACAGTAAGTTTGTGTTACGCATATGCGAACATCTTCTGCTGCTGCTGATTGTCAGGCAAACAGCATTTCTTGCCCCCGCTCAGACCCATAATTTAGAAGCTTTTCCTCAGTGACACTTGACGCAGCTTAATTATAACGTGCTTCACTCTGAAAAGCTATTTAAAGGGCCCCGAAGCTCTACGCTTTCAGTCCTGGCTCTCACGAACGACTGAGAAATTTATACACGTGGCTGATATCCCCTTGAAATTTGATAACTTGCACATGGCTTTTAACAGCACTGCTTTGTACTGTGCACAATGGCTGGATATTTTTTAATATACGTTTCTTTGCATGAAAGTGTGGCCCAGCATAGCTTTACCATTTCAGAACTGTTTCCTCCCATACCTTCAGAAAGAAAGCACGTCAGATCTCACAGCCCTCTAAGGTTCTGTTTTCAGAACTTTTTTTTTTTTAATGGAATTCGCAAACCCAAATGGGTAGGTGTTTGAATTCAGTCCTGAAATAAAGAAACGCTTTTTCTGGACACATTCTCTTCCCTTTGCTGGCAGTTACTGGTACCAACTTGCTCCTAATTATCTCCATTCAATGCTAGTCATAACCGCCCGCTTACTTCACACTCAGACAGCCCTGCCCACAGCTCACTCCAGCCCCCTCAGGCTGAATCATCGGCCACCGCCGCCTCCGCCCCCACCCTGGCCCTCTCTCCATTGCTTCCTTTCTCCCTTCAGTGCCCTTTTTAGAGGGACGTCCTTACACTGCCAAAACTCTTTCCCCTGTTCTCTGTATTACGTTTGCTTGAAAAATCCGGAAAACCACAATTCTCAGGAAATTTTCTTCCCATCATTTAAAGGCAGCTTGAGCTCCAGGCTTAATAGCATCCATGTTTATTAGCTAGCCATTAATTCCTGGGTTTAGAGATGAGCAGAATCCGAGAGACTGGAAATGCATCCTTTTCACTCACACATGCAAATATGACAAGGAGTCACCCTAGGGAGCTCCCATGGAATAGTGACAGCCGCCCTCCTCATCCCACTCTGTGCAAGGCAGCAGCCAGCTTACCGAAAACTCCTTGCTTTCAGCAACGGTTTTAAAATGTTGGGGTTAAAACCCCAAACTCTGCTCCCTTAGGCCTAAGTGCTGACCAAAGGCTCCTAGACAGCATCTCAACCTCCAGAGATGTGCGGCTGCCAGACAGGCGTGAAGACACTGCCCAGCACTCTTCCTCTGTGCTGCCTTACTTTGTCTAACATCCTCGGGAGGTTTGTGTGTTGGTAAATTTCTTCCTGTGTGGAGGACAAATCACTCCTCACCGTTTCCCGAAGGTTCTGTGCAGTAGATTAGATTTCACAGTGATGCTCGGCAGGGGCGAAGAGTCGGCTCAGGTTGTCACAGGTGCATCCCTGAATGTACAGGTCAAGGAGTTGCTTCCCTGCAAGCCCATCACCAAGGCAAGAAGGGGGCCTCCTTGGAGAACCAGGACCTCAGGCTTCCCTCTTACCATTTGGCTAAAGCCTGCCAACAATGCCCACAGAAAGGCTTCACCCTCTCCTTTGCACAACAAGGGAAACTGAGGCCCACAAAGGGAATCATCATCCTAAATCTGAATCATGGAAACTGACACTTCCACTCACCCAGCTCCAGACACTGGACCCAGCCCTTAGCTGTCACCAGACTAGCCTAGCGACTCTCTTTACCACCCACACCTGCTGTCATTGGACTATTGATACTGTTAGCATGGTTTTTCCATAACAGAGACAGATTTTCGGTTTCTCTTTTGCCTTTTTCCTGCTGTTTTAAACCTGCTGTTGTTCCCATTTGTCTCTGTCATGCAAAGGCCACCCTCCCCGTCCCCTCCCCCTACACACACACACACACACACACACACACACACAGAGAGAGAGAGAGAGAGAGAGAGAGAGAGAGAGAGAGAGAGAGAGAAGGCAATGGATCCATTTACCTAGTTTCTAAAGTCCGGTTTGCTGCTCAGTGTTAGGGCAAAGAGGCTACCACATCTTCACAACCTTCAGTGTTCTCTGTGGGGGCGGGGGGGACACAAACAGAAAGTGCTTTTGAGAGGCACCTTTTCATTAAAAATTTCCCAGTGATAGGGCAGGAGTGGCATAGAGGTGGATATGATCAAAGTGCCTTGCATATATCTACAACATTCTCAAATAATAAATAAAAATACACTTAAACCTTATTCAGTCTATGGTATTCAGGTATAGGAATAGAAAACACACTAAGACAAGTTCCTTACAATTAAGTGTCAAGTATTGGGCATGAATTGAGATGACTGTGATGGGCTAGGGGATAAGTCATCCTTTGAGGTTAATACAGCAAAATCAATGCCTGGTACAGGGATGAAGTGATTAGTTCTGGCCAGGTGGCTGGTTAAGTCAAACACCAACTGAACTTGAGGGATGCGCTAGCCAAGAAGCACAGAGCTTTCTAGAGAGAAGGAACACTACATCTGGCTGAGCGGAGAAAACACAGGCAGGAGTGGAGAAGGGCTCATGTGCCCCCGGCAGCCATTTCTCTGCTGTATTAGTCGGCAAGGACCACTACAACAATGGGAACTCAGGCAGTTCCTCCGTTTGCGAAGCCGGAAGCTCAGGGTTAAGGGCAATCATGGCTGTTTCCAAAGGCCTCTCTTTGGCTTGAAGATGGCCATCTGCTTGTGCTCACATGGCCTCTGCTCTGTGTATGTCCCTAGTGTCTGCTCTGCAAACAAGCATCAGCCATGTTGGGTTCGCTTCCACCCTTATAATCTCATTATTTTATCTTAATTACCTCCATAGAGGCTCCATTTCTCATAAAGTTACATGGTTGGGCGGGAGGCAGGATGTAGGCCCTTCACGTGTGGCTCTATGGAAACACAGCTCCTGTGCTGTTGGGAAACAGCAAGCCAAAATGGCTACCACAACCCTGGTGACCTTGGCTCAATTGCCTTAGTCACAAGACAGTTGCCAGGCTTCACTCAAATGACTATGGATTCAGATTTATTTTGTGGGATCAAGCTTGGTGCCTGGACCATGTCTCTGAGGTATCTCCCACAGCTGCAGATTTGGGTTTCAGCCTTTGCTAGCCAGCTAGCTTGTTTGAGTTGCTGTTATTTTGTTCTGCTTTGTGGTATATTTGCTTTTATTTTTTCTTATGTTTTGTTATTTGCTTTTAAGACAGTCTCATGTAGCCCAAGCTAGCCTTGAACTTGCTGTGTAGCTGATGATGACCTTGAATTTCTGATCCTTCTGCCTCCACCTCCTGAGTGCTGGGATTACAGGCATAGTACCACCACACCTGGTTTGGGCGGTACTGGAGGATGAGGCCACCTTTCAACACATCATCCTGAGCACTGTGGCGCACTGTGTGATGATCCAAGCATGCCCCAGTCTTGTTGAGAAGGTCTTAGGTTTGGCTCACAGAGCACAATATGAGAAGTCAGTGGAAACAGACCATCTATTTTAGAAGACACGGCTAAGACTGGCTATGCTTAGATACTCTGATGCAAGTATTTTACCATCAGAAGATCTAAACATAAATATTCCCATTCCTCATCATGCTAGATACACTAGGTGCCACTACAATTGTAATGTTCGTATCTTTGTTTTGTATTGCTTGCCAATAAGAGCTCATAGAAATCCCCTGCATATTTTTTTAACTTTTTTTTCAAGGCCTTGAGATGGCCCAAAAGGTAAAAGTATTTGCTTCCAAGCCTGAAGACCTGAGGCCCCAGGGCTCAGTAAGTGGATGAAGAGAACTTCCCTCAGTTTGTCCTCTGACCTCCACAGTGAGCTACGGCAGCTACACCCACGTGCACACAAAATAACTAAAGTGTATTTTTTTTCCATTAAAACTGTTTTTCCAAAAGACAGGTGGAAGTGGTCTGATGTTAGCGTAAGCCGTTTTCTAGCCTTTGGACATTCTTCATCGACAAAATCGAGTTAACAGGAGCAGCGCTAACTCAAGTTTCCCTGGAGAACAGGACCCATGCCCAACTGTTCATTTGCGTATACTCAACATTGTCCAGTTCAGCTAGGTAAATTGACTGAACTGCAACCAGATTCTTAAATGTCTTATTTTAGCCTTAAAATTTCTCTCCAGAATACTATAGAAAATCAACAAGGATCTTAAGCGATCATTATCCTCAAGTAATACAAAAAAGGCCATGTAAAATGCCACCCACTTCTAAAGTGAATATACTTATGCATTATAATAAATGTACCACATGACACATTTTCTAATTTTGTTTCCATGCAATTTCATGCTATTAAAGTGATTTATAAAGAAGCCCAATTATAGTTTAGGTCAGGGCCAACCCTGAAGGAGGGGAGGGAGGAAAGAGAAAGAATTGGTATTGGGTTTAAAAGACAAGATTTACTAACAAAAAAAGTGGATTTAGAGCCACATTTTCAGCTTCTTATAATCGTTTTGGACAAAGCAGAAGAGGGGAGAATGAGTTTAGTGTTTCAGTTCTGAGATGACACAGGAACTCAGCAACCACAGTGACATCGAGAGCCCCCGGAGACTCACAAAGGCAAAGCCCCTGCTCCAGCCCTGGGAGCTTTTATCTTCAGGCTCTTGCAGCTTTGTGCTGGACCCACACACCCGTCACTAACACACACCTAGAAAGGGGCCTCCTCCATACACACCTGCAAACAAGTTACTGGGTTTTATCTTCTACGGTTCGGCTCAGAGGTGCATTACAACTCTGAGGATAAACTAGTTGTTAAAAACCACATGCATGTGTGTTCTGCCTCCATGTATCTGTGCACCAAGTGTGGCCCTGGAGTGTTGAGGCCAGAAGGGCATCAGATCCCCTGGAACTGGAGTTACAGATGGGGTGCTGGGAATCAAACGTAGGTCCTTTGAAAAAGCAGCCTGTGTTCTTCACCACTGAGCCATGTCCCCAGCTCATGTTGACTGGAATCTTACCTTTGCTAAGAATACAACTGTGTGTAGACAATGTAATTGAAGCTGAGAAGTTAATTATATGAAATATATGAGGCTACTCTCCAAAATTTATGACCAGCGAGAAAGACAGGCTGAGACATTCCTGTCCTCAGCAGCTCTGACTGGAGAAGTCAGATACTAGTCTGTAATCTGAGAGGCACCGTGACTCTCCATCCTTGGGATACAGATCTCCCTTGAGTGCCACTTTGACTATGGTCTTGATGAAAACAATCAACGCTCGGGACCAGTAAAACAATCTCATTTCTGGGATCCACACATTTCCGTAAAAGTACTAACACTCTGCTAGCTGTCTATCTCACCTTATTCTTGAGTTCTAGGAATGGCTCCTACCTTTACTCTTGTTTATGACTAAAGAAATGGAATTTGGAGAAGTGGCTTACCCCAGGCCAGGCAGCTAGAATGCAGCAGGTCAAGATGGCGGTCCACATCTCTACAGTTACGAGGCTCCCCACAGTCAAAGGGGCAAATCACTGCTGAGCATGGATTCTACTTTATAGATGAAGAAATGGAGGGTTTCCTACTTCCCCATCACAGAGTTCTTGAGAATGAGAGTCAAAAAGGTTAAGAGAGAGACAGCAACAGATAGACTAGAGAGATGATTTTGTAGTTAAGAGCACTGGCTGCTCTTCCAGAGGACCCAGGTTCAATTCCTTGCACCCACATGGTAACTCCAGCACCAGGGAACCACTGTCCCTTTCTGGCCTCAGTGGGCACAGCACAGGACATACACACAGACAAAACAACCATGCACATAAATCAAATGAAGAAAAGAAAAATAAACAGAAAACCATCTTTAAAGAGTTAACAGTATTTTAAAACAAATTTTGCCCGTGGTCAAGAAGATGTCTGTATTTCTTGCCTTCATGATATTTCATTCTGTTATTTAAAACCTGTGTTCTGGTTCCCTGTATCCCCAAGAAGGAAGTTTAACAGAAGGCTTAATTTGTAACTCAGAGTTTATCTGCCTTCCTCCATACAGCAGAGTCGTGGTTGTCTAGCAGCCTTTCTTCTTAATTGCTCATTAATTATATATTTCAAATTGTTTGTAATATGTCTCATTAGAAAAGTATAGAGCATTATTGGTAGGTTACCATTATAAGATTACACAGTTCCTACCACTGAGCTAAGAAGAATTAATGAAAGCTCAAGTCTCAAAATTCACAATAACCTTATTCCAAATATGTTGATTTATAGCTCATTGGTAGTGTCAAGGATTCTGTCAAATGTTTTCAAATTTTCTTACAGAAAAATATAGAGAACACAATCGTCGAGCAATGTTCCAATGGCACACTAGCAGCATAATGAACGCCATCCCTTCCCACCCACCTTGGTGCGAGCGTGGACCTTTCTGTAGCTTATATATATAGCCATGAAAACACAGCCTTTCTCCATTTGAGACTAGAATTACAGCTTTTATCCATAAACTTAGCTTATCAACATCCTTGTTTTCAAATTAATGAATAAGAACCCAACAGCTCATTGCCAGAGGAACTTAGGTTTCTAAATACATAAAATCAAATTAAGTGATATGCTCCAGAAGGTGTTGTAATTACTAAATGAAATAATATATAGAAGAGATTACTTCTTGTAGCAGTTGGACTTGTTATTTGGATTTGTGTGATAAGGAATGAGACACTTTGATGAACTTTATTAAAATCCTCCACGGATCCCCAAAGCCATTCATACTCTTGATCATTCATCTCTCCAACATGTATAGACTACTGACTATGTAACCAACAGTATTGGATGTGGAGAAAGAAGCCTGTGTAGCAAAGCTGAGGAAATTAAATACTTTCTATCCATTTTGATGTAATCTGTAAGTATGTTTTATGTCCTGCACAGTTTGCTAATCTAAATCTAAACCATGCCTCCCTGGTGTCATCTCCATTTTTGACTGAGAATAGGGTAGACACTGAGAGAGTCTGTTTTGCAAAATATTTAGTAATTTTCAAAATTGAAAGTTTAATCATTTGGGGATTAGGAGGCCATGGAGTAGGTGTGAATGTCAAAACTGCTCACCCAAAACATCACTCCTCTCTGAGTCTCCTTCCCCTGGCCATTCTGGGGTGTGCACCATCTGTGTGGCCCTCCTGTCTCGTCTGCCTGCTTCCCTGCCTTCAGTGGTTCCCATCACAGGCGTCTCTAACCTCACTCTCACCTACCCGAGTCTGAATAGACGTCTTTCTGTCCGTCCCAATACCACTGTCTTAGCTGGTTTTTGTGAACATGACGCAAACCTAGACATATGAGAAAAGGAAAAATCTCAACTGAGGAGTTGCCTCCATGCCTGTGGGCATTTTCTTGATCCCTGATTGATGTGGGAGGAGGGCCCAGCCCCCCACCCGGGGGGGGGGGAGCGGGTAGGAGGGCCCAGCCCACTATGGACAGTGCCATTCTACACAGGTGGGGCTGAACTGTGTAAAGAAGAGTAGCCGGGCCAACCAGGGGAAGCAAGCCAGGAAGCAGCACCCCTCCATGGTTTCTGCTTCAGTTCCTGCCTCCAGGTTCCTGCCCTGAATTACTTGCCTTGGCTTCTCTCCGTGACGGACTAACCTGTAAGCCAAATAAGCCCTCTCCTCCTCCAGGGATTTTGGTTGTGGTTTTGTCGCAGACACAGGGAAACAAACTAACACACACAGCTACAGCAAAGTGTCAAATGAAGCCAAGCTTGCTTTCCCACATCATTTGAAATGTGCTAATAGGGAAACGGGTTCACATTTGGAGTGGTGTAATGGTTATTCTTGACTGTCAACAGGTTCTGTATTGACTAAGAGATTGTCTGGCACCTTCCAGCAGTGGCAGCCCGGAGTCAAAGAGGTCTGAGAAAAACTCAGTGCTGCTTTTATACCTGCCATTAGCCGCTTGGTAATGACTGCCCTGGCCCGCAGCTGCCATTGCTGGGGAGTGCCCTAACCTGCAGCTGCCATTGCTGGGGAGTGCCCTAACCTGCAGCTGCCATTGCTGGGGAGTGCCCTAACCCGCAGCTGCCATTGCTCCTGCTCTCACCCTCCACTTTCATGAGAATCCAGCATCTTGGTTGCAACATGGAGTGAAGAAGAGGGGCTTTACAAGAGTCTTCTAAGCCCCTGCACCACACTGGAACTGTTGGATATCCAGCTTTGGCGACTAGCAGCTACCAGGTTCTCTGTCTCTTGTGTCAAAAAGCCCCAGTTGAGTTACTCAGCTCCATCGTGTAAGCTAAGTTAATAAATCCCCCAATATTGTATGTTCATTCTGTAGGTTCTGTAAGTCTAATGATGACCTAGGTGTTCTTGTACATTTTATGTAACTCCTAACCTGGTAGTGTATTCTAATGAATGATAATATTAATTTTGCTATCTTTTGTGGAAACATGCTCCCGCAGAGTTTTTCTTCTTATTATTATTACATAGATTTACTTTTGTCCCTAAGAACAGAAGTCTTTCCCTTCCCCGGACATATATAATTTTGTCTTTTGGGCTGTGAGCCTAGCCTGTAACAGCTGAGCCATCTCTCCACCTTTCACTTTTATGCATGATTTTCCTCTTGTCCTAGTTTAGAAGAGCTTCTATTGGGAGCGAGGTCTGTTTGGGGGTTTGGTTTTGCTTTGTTTCTTTTTTTTTTTACTGCCACACTGTGAATCTGGAAACAACTTTAGCTTCACTTTTGACAGCCCAGGTGTGTGTGTGTGTGTGTGTGTGTGTGTGTGTGTGTGTGTGTGTGTGTGTGTGTGTGTGTGTGTGTGTGTGTCTGTGTTTGTGGGTCTGTGTGTCTGTGTGTGTATCTGTGTGTGTGTGTGTGTGTGTGTGTGTGTGTCTGTGTGTGTGTCTGTGTGTGTAGGTCTCTGTGTCTCTGTGTATGTGTGTGTGTGTATGTATATGTGTGTGTGTGTGTGTGTGTGTGTGTCTGTGTTTGTGGGTCTGTGTGTCTGTGTGTGTCTGTGTGTCTGTGTCTGTGTGTGTCTGTGTGTGTGTGTCTGTGTGCGTGTGTCTGTGTTTTTGTGTGTCTGTGTGTCTGTCTGTGTGTGTATGTGTGTTTTCTGTGTTTGTGTGTACATATGTGCATTGTGTGTTTTAACTGAACTACTCAGTTTGAAATATGTTCTTTACACTGTAACTATGGCCTTATCTGTGCCCAGAGACTGAACAGTGCCTGCTAATTGAAAGTGAAGTATTGAGTGTGACAGAAGAACAGAACCTGGAAATGAACAAAGAGGGAGAATTTCACTTCTCCTTGCCATAGCTGAAGTAAAGTGTAAGAATACAGGCTGGGTGGTGGTGGCACATGCTTTTAATCCCAGCACTCGGGAGGCAGAGCCAGGCTGATCTCTAAGAGTTCAAGGCCAGCCTGGGCTACCAAGTGAGTTCCAGGAAAGGTGCAAAGCTACACAGAGAAACCCTGTCTCAAAAAACCAAAACCAAAAAAAAAAAAAAAAAAATGTATACAGGCCTGCTGAGTGAAACTGTCTCCAACACGCCATCAGTAATCAAATCAATAGTCACTAAATGTATATATATACTTACATTTAACACCAAAAGGAAAGCCAGAGAGACCAAGTCATTTTTTAGTAGTTGATTTATGAGCTGCCAAGATGGCAGCGTTCCACTGTCTGGCCATCCTGGTCTCGATGTTGCAGTTCAGGCCTCGCAAGTTACTCCTTGACATCCGGCACAAGCTTTTTCCATGCTGCCGATGCTCTTTCTGTTCACACAACATGTGTGCACAGAATGTTCCCTTCATGCCCCAGAGCACGGTCAGGACCATGCTGTAACACCAAACGCTTAACTGTAGATGTAGGGGTGGCTCAAGTACAATGTAGGCAACAGCTTGGAAGGTTCCTTAGGGAGTTACAGAAATTATTTGTGAAATAAATTTAGCAACAGAACAGATTTCTCATGGTACTTCCCTGAGGCTGATGCTATTGTTCGGGGAGAGTTGATGAGAAGGCTGGTGCCTTTTAGAGCCCCCGGGAGCTTGGATTCCAGCTTTCAAATCTGCTTTGTCTCTCCTGCCAAGCCATGGGCATCCTGGTGACAGGGCCTGTCTTCCTTGTCTTTGCTCTGTCACTGACTTTAACGTGCTGGGAATGCAGGTTTTCTTCATGCTGGGTTACCCATGTACAACGTCTTTCACAACACTATCGCTAACCTGAGAAGTGGGCTTAAGCAAGTCAGTGGCCATGTTTTAAATAGGCCAATAGAAAAGCATCAGAATAGAACCAGTGAGGTCCCTACATTCCCTTTATTATAAAGCAGGGTCTATAAATCTCAAATTGGAAAATACATTTTAGTGCATATTCCTACCAAAAAAAACCCATTAAAATCATTTATTTCTAGAGAATAGGAAACCAGAGAGTCCTCAGCCCATGCAGCTCCTTCACCTTCCACACAAGGCAGCCCAAAGAATGCAGAATAACCTGCTCAGTACCCCAACACCGACAGGGAGCCAGGACTCTGCTTTATCTCACTAGTGCTGCAAACCTTCAAAAGCCTGGACGTTCTCAATCCTCCCTCCCTCTGACAGGACTCACCCCAGGCCAGCGGAGCACAGGCATTGATACGGTCTCTTAAGGAAAAAAAAAAAAAAAAAAGAACAGCACAGACCTGTATCCGGTTCCAATTACAATGAAAACTGAAATATGCTCGGTTTGACTTTCTCACTTTTAAGGTTATTTTCATATGATCCAGTGGTATCCATTTCCCGGTTCCTGTATTCACACCCTAACTTCTCTGCCCCCACGTTTACAGTTAACTGGAAGTAACAAAGAACCTACGAGGCCTCGTTCTCTTCTGTCCGATGACCAAGGAGGAAACAGTGAGGTTCAGCACCAAAGGCATTTAATTTCCATGGAACAGAAAAGACAGCCCCCACCTGTTGGAGACAAAGCAGAATTGTGTGGCTTCAGAGACAGTGTCCAGACACACACCACTGACCAGAAGCACATAATTCATACCCCGCCACCAGAGCAGTCTTTGCCTCTAGATTCATGTTCTCTATCTGCAAAATGAACACGAAGGGTTTTGTACTTCCCTTTATTACTGTAGCCACATTGTAAACTGGCCTTTTGCTCGGCCAGTGTAAGCAGTACCCAGTAGGACTGGAGAGCTGCGAGTACATTTCCCACTCCTTTACCTTTGGTTTCATGATCGAGAGTCACAAATTCACAAGCGGGCCTTATTTTCTTTAGGCTAATAATGCATAATTAACCTGTCATTATGACCTATATTTTATAACCATTTTTACTTTGCATTCCCCCTCTCTGAACACTAGACCCCTGAATAGTGGAAGAGGTATTTGCCATTGCGTTAACATGCCATCCAAAGACAAAAGACACCATGCTTGTGAGCAAGGACTTGGTTCTTGGAAGGATTATTACATCCCCATGCAAGTACTTTCCTCTTCCCCCTTATTTTATGTTTGAGACGTAAAATATAGCCACTGGGTCATAAATTATAATTGCCTTGCCTTTCATCTGAAAGCAGAACATAAGCATAAAGCTTTCCTGTTTGGGTAATTTCTGTAATTTTATGCATAGAATTAATAAGGCCCCTGATATAATTCATATGTGCAAATTGCATTCACAATACCATCAGCGTTTCTCAGAATGAGTCGTCACTGAAGCACCAACCCAGATAACAGAATTAGTTATTAACTCTTCAGGCCGCCTTTACATTTCCTTTATGTCGTGTTTTGCACACGCATAGTAATATTGTGCCATTTTTCACCAGCTAGTTAAGATTTCTTTGTATAAACAGTAACTGAATATATTCATGCCAAAGATAATCATTCCTTTAAAAGCTTCCTTTGTCAGGTATTCATTAAAGTAGGTTTCACATCAAAATGATCGTCATTAATATAGGGCAAACATCTTCCGCATTTGGCAGGTTTAAATTTTTCATTAATTTCATTAGCATGATATCAAATCTTCAGCTGGTGTCATGTCCCAGAAGTGGCACAGGGGTCTGCCTTACGGATGCTCGCAATACATAGCTCTACAGTGAAATAACCACCACTGTAGAAACAATGTTCATGTGTGCTTCTGAAATTGATGTTCGGTATTTCCACTTCTTTATAGACGAGGCTTCCATTTTCTTAATTCTGAGCTTCCTAAATTGCTTAGTTATCTAAATTAAGGCTTCTCCCCAGCTGATTTCACCACTCCAGGCTGCAGGCTTCACTGGCATTTTGACTCAAGCCTGGAGGTAACGGAATAAATGCAGTGCCAGCTCCCTCTCCCCCCATCACATATGTGGATGCTGGGAGCATTGAAACGGATAGCGTGGGTGACAGAATTTCACAAAAGCTCCTACACAAAGAGCTGCCCTTCAGAGGGCAAGGCACACACCATTTCGCCTCACTGCAAAGCAGTTCACAACCTTCTCCAATTTTCCAGGGGAGGCTTCACCACACTCTACTTTTCTCCTAAACCTGATGGATCTGATGAATTTTTTAGAAAGATGATTTGATTCCTAGGCAGTGGAGGGAGGTGGGGGGAAAGAATAGCAAAGGCGGGAATTGAGGCCACGGCTGTAACTGTCTCTAAGGAATAAAGTAAGAATAAATAATCTTCAGGTGTGTTCATATAGACCCTGAAGGTCATTAACACAGTAGGAAAACAGCTGTATTTGCTGTGGGGCTTGTGGTGAGGGGCTCAGGGCAAAGGGAAGTCAGTGACCTCAAAGGTCTTGCCGTGTGAGGAACCAGCTGCACCCTGCTGTCTGGGACAGAGCTGAGACTGACATGTGAATGTTTCACCTGCACTGACCTGCGCACACTGGGCTTGCCTGGTTAGAAGTGGCCTTGGGATTTGTTTTTGTTTCATCTTATTTTATCGGCAAGCCGAAGCATGTAGCTAAAGTGAGACTTGACTTTCAAAACTGTACCTTGACATTTTGCAAACTTCACATCTCACAAGAGTAGGGGGCACACCTTACCACCAGCCTATACAGCACATTGCTTTCTGTACCTGAGAACTACCCATCTTCATCCCCTGGGGAGAGGGCTGCTATTATCTTCTTCTGTTCATACTTACTTTATTTTATATACATAACATTAAAATCATCATTTGATCTAGATAATAGAGTGCAAATTAGCAGTACCCAAGCATTGCCATGATCTAATTTTGTAACATTTTTTATCAGCCCAAAGAAAATCCCATATTTACATAGTAGTCACTGTACACGACTCTTCCCTACTACCTATGACACAACCACACTTTGCTTCCTGTCTCCCTGTCTTTGCCTACTGTTGATATTTCATGCAAATTGAATAGTACAGTATGTATTCTCTGGATCAGTTCTTTCAATTAGTGTAATTTAATTTTTTTTGAAGATCATGTGTATCGTATCTGTATTTATTTTAAAACAATAGGAAGCCAATCCTACTGAACTGGAGCTCAGTCTGATATAATAAGCTGGATATACATTGTTTGAATACATTCAAATATTATTTTAAAAATAATTAATGAGCTGATGTGGTGGCAAATACCTTTAATGCCAGCACTCAGGATGCAGAGCCAGGGGAATCTCTGTGAGTTCAAAGCCAGCCTGGTCTACAGAGTGAGACCCTGTCTCAAATTAAAAAAAAAAAAAAAAAACACTAATGAAGAACTAGAGAGATGGTTTGGTGATGTTCTTCCAGAGGTCCTGAGTTTGGCTCCCAGTACACACGTCAGCTCACAGCTAACTTAAATTCCAGCTCCAGGGACTCCAACATCCTCTTCTGGCCTCCTCTGGCACCTACACATACATGGCATGCATCCGCACAAATACAAAAAAGAAGTCTTAAAGAATCATTAGTGAAAAGTAAAGAGATGATTTTCCTACAGGCAACCTCATGGAAAAGACCACAGCTCAGTATTGCCCACACCAGCAGTGACTTAACAAGGTAGAGGAGGCTTCTACACTGCAGCTGTCACACTGGAATGTGGCATGATGACTGGACTGTGGCACTGTGAATCTCTGGAGTGGCCACAAGTCACACATCTAAATCTGGCCTTCGGACTTTCTCTTGCGCTGGCTCCTCTCTGTCAGTTCCACAGTTATTTCTTGAAGAAGGTAAAAATGATTTTTTTTAAAAAATGCATTCTAAATTTTAGAACCTATGATATTTTGGACTTCATGAACTTAGAAACTAATGGAGACACCCCAGCTTGATGGTATAAAATTGACTGACTTTTGGTTTAAGAGCTGAGAGGAAACTTAAAGATCATTTCGTCCCTTTAAATCATACTGTGTGGAAATACATCTATTAGACTCCTAAATACTTGAGACTGTCTATGGTGTTTGTAAAAATAAAGCCTCTCAACATTAGATACTCTGATCCATTCTGGAATGCTGTTGGAAATGTGTACTTAAAAATTACTTTTTCTGGATTTGATTTTGGACAGTTTCATATGTGTACAAAGTGCATTCTGATCTGACCTCTCTTGTCCCCTCACCTCCCTTCACCCTGCACGTCCCTTTCCCACAGTCATTTGTGGTTGGTTTGCTTGTTTTGTTGTTTGTCTTGGGAGCCACTGAGTATAAGGAGGGTCGCTCTGTGTGTCCCATTGCTTTGGAACAATTCCCCAGAACCCGGTGAGTGCCTTGGGGAGAGCTCACAACTGAAGACGGTGACTGAGCCTCCCCCAAAATCCATTAATATCCCATAGTTCATGAGAAGCGGGGTCCCAGGGCAGCCTGCTCAGTCTATGACCCACCGCATATGGCCCCCTCAGTCTATGACCCACCACATATGGCCCCCTAGGTCATCTGACCCACTGCATATGGCTCCCTCAGTCTATGACCCACTGCATATGGCCCCTAAGTCTATGACCCACTGCATATGGCCCCTCAGTCTATGACCCACTGCATATGGCCCCCTCAGTCTATGACCCAGTGCATATGGCCCCCTCAGTCTATGACCCACTGCATATGGCCCCCTCAGTCTATGACCCACTGCATATGGCCCCTGTCTATGACCCACTGCATATAGCCCCTCAGTCTATGACCCACTGCATATGGCCCCTAAGTCTATGTCCCACTGCATATGGCCCCTCAGCCTATGACCCACTGCATATGGCCCCCTCAGTCATATGACCCACTGCATATGGCCCCTCAGTCTATGACCCACTGCATATAGCCCCCTCAGTCTATGACCCACTGCATATGGGCCCCTAAGTCTATGACCCACTGCATATGGCCCCCTCAGTCATATGGCCCACTGCAGGCAGCCACCTCTGTTGTATGGTCATGACTTCACTGGCTGTCCATTTCCAGAGGAGAGCACTTCACACCCTATCTTCTGGCTCTTATTGTTCTTTCTGCCCTCTCTTCCAGGGTTCTCCCACTTTTCTGCAATGAAGGGAGATACATAGCTGCTCAAAAGAATAAATGATGGCACCCCTCCTTCCCAGGCTCAGGGATCATCAAGATGGAAGGGGCAAAAAGATGCTAAGAACCGGAAGCCATAGTAACTATAGCCAAAAAGTGTTTTCTGAACACAAGGCAGTGGCATATATGAACTGACAGCAGGTGTGACGTATGACTGCATGCACAAGGCCTTGACTTGATCAAGCCAGACAAAACCCCAGTGTGGAGAAGGGTGCCCGGCTCCTACCTGAGGAGTTATTGGCGATTGTGTGGCCGCTGGGAGTGGGGAGTTGGTTTTCTTTAGGGCTGTTGGCCTGAGAGGCTGCTCACACTCCAACAGATGGCGCTCCAGCCATTCACATACTGTCAATGCTAAGTGGAGACGCCAGGAATGGTGGAAGGAAAATGGGTGAAGTTGATTTAAAAAAAAGGAAAAAAAGACATTGTACATATGCATGATCTCAGGAAATAAAAAGAGGGAAAAAGTGTGGGTTGAGACCTCAGCCCAAAGTAGGACATTTGCACTGTTAATAAGTGTTTCGTCCACTGCCTCAAACTAATGTGTGCCTGATTCAGCCTGTGGATTTGTTAAAATAAGCTGCCATACTCAATTCTCAAGAGTTTCTGATGTGACTGGTCTAGTCTAGAAGGGAGCCTCAGGATTTACCTAACGGTCTCCCTGGTGATGTGGATGATGCTGGTCGGGGACCACATGTCATTGATTCTAAAATAATTGTTCCTGGACCATTAAAGATATTGTAATAAACCAGACCACATTTCTCCATCTGTCCTTCACTGTATAGTCTTCAGTAATTTCCACAACTTTAATGGAATAATATTTTAATCTAAAAGTCAATAAAGAACTGGGTGTAGTGACCCACGCCTCAATCCCAGCAATTGGGAGGCAGACATAAGAAGATCACCACAATTTGGAGGTCAGCCTGGGCAACATAACAACTTCAAGGCCAGCCAGGGCTACATAATGAGACTGTGCCTCAAAAAGACCCAAAGTAAAGAGTGAAAGTGAAAAATTAGGGGCTGGGGAGATGGCTCAACAGTTAAGAGCACTGGCTGCTCTTTCAGAGGACCCAGGTTCTACTCACAACCCTCTGCAACTGCAGTGCCAGGGGACTTAATGCCCTCTTCCGTCTACTATGTACACTACATATACATGGTGCAGACATACATGCATGCAGCACCTATACATATTAAATGAGATGTTTTTTAAAAGAAAGAAAAAGTAAATGATGTTAAAGACCCAAAATGAAGGCATTAAAAACATTCTTTTTAAAATATTAGCTACTGTCATTTCTTATTATTAATTACTATAAAATCTTATCAAAATCGTGGTTAGCTTATAGAAAATAAATGTACTTAATCTTGTCTGTATTATTTTAAAACATAAAACCATAACTTATTCATAAAACATAACATTATCTGTATTTATACAGCATTTCTTTCGGCTTTCTGTTGTTCATTTTTGGAAGCCTATTGTTGAAACAGTATAAAAACAACAATTGATGCACTTGAAAAATTAGTGTCTAGTGGCTTGGTGTTTCAGTTAAAAACCTCATTCACGTGAGTAGGGGAGAGATGCCCTCACATACATGCCCACCCCGGCCCATCAACGCCAGAAGCAGCTGGGAGAGCTGGCTCCGAGGTTATAAGAGCGGGAGAGCTGTCCCTGCCCCTCACCAGCTGTAACAGTGGGGAGAGCAGGCCCTGTACCTTGCCTGGGCAGCACAGTAGAGCTGTGGTGGAGGTGTGGCTGAGCCAGCCCCTAAGTTGTGAGCATGGGAGAACAGACCCTGAGGCCAGGAGACAGCTGGAGAACTGGCCCCACCCCTTGTTCATGCTGCAAGGGGTGTGTGGTGGTATTGTGTTCCCCAAAATATTGTGCACGCTAATAAACTTATCTGGGGTCAGAGAACAGGATGGCCACAATATTAAACATAGAGGTTAGGCAGTGGTAGCACAAGCCTTTAATCCCAGCACTGGGGAAGCAGAGATAGGTGGATCTCTGAGTTCAAGGCCACACTGGAAACAGCCAGGCATGGTGACACTTGCCTTTAGTCCTAGGCAGTGATGGCAGAAAGTAGAAAGATATATAAGGCATGAAGACCAGAAACTAGAAGCATTTGGCTGGTTAAGCATTTGGCTGGTTAAGCTTTTAGGCTTTGAGGAGCAGCACAGTTCAGCTGAGATTCATTTGGATGAGGACTCAGAGGTTTCCAGTCTGAGGAAACAAGACTGGCAAGGTGAGGTAGCTCTGGTTTGTTCTGTCTCTCTGATCTTCCAGCATTCACCCCAATACCTGGCTCAGGTTTGATTTTATTTATAAGACTCTTTAAGATTCATGCTACAGGGGTAAACTAGCCAGGGCAGCTGAGGGCAGGGGGAGGCACAGGACTGGCGAGCTAACCAACCCTACAACTACCCAGTCCCAGAACCAGGGTTATGTGTTATGTGTTGGCACACCTCAACATCTACCTCATATATGATCTGTGGGAGCATGGGGGTGGGGTGGGGTACGGTCAGTCCTGAGGACCCAGGGCTGCAGGATCTCCATGACACTGGGCAGCAACAGGATGTCCACAAAGAGTCCCAGTGAGGGCCCAGCATGGATGTCGCAGCCTAGACCAGGGACCTTGAACCAAACCAATAATTCTTTTTGATAAATGCCTGCCTGTAATAATATATGGCTAAAGAGGTTTACTGCGTGACTCACTGTGTCACACTACAGCTTCCATGATGAGATTTTTCCCTTCTTCCTTTTTTTTCTTTCATTTCCCCCTCTTTTTCTCTTAAATTTTATTCTGGTTTATTTTGAGGTAGGGTGGGAGATGGGTGGGATCAAGAGGCATGATGTGAAAGACACAAAGGAAGAAAAAAAATACTGTTATTTAATAAAGGAATCCAGTTTTTTTCCTGAAAAACAGAAAAACCTGATTCAGGGGTACAGCCTGCTGGGTGTCCCTGGCACTGCAAAGGGGAAAGCCGAGCTGTTATCATGTGATAGAGTTTTATAAAAAAATTTTCACTGGCTTTTAAAAGCATCCTGAGCGTGCTTGTCAACAAGGAGCGTGAAAACCTTTGAGGAGTTCAACATTTTCTTAGCTTTATGGCCTTCCTTGTTATGAGATTTTGGACAAGTACTCACCTTTTGAGTAGAAAATGTTTTTAATATTTATTTTATTGTTGTTGATGTGTGTATGTGCATGCCCAGTATAGCACACGTGTAGCATCAGAAGACAGCTAAGTTTGTGGAGTTTGGTTCTCTCCTCCTGCCTTGCACATGGGTTCCAGTTTTCAGACTTCAGTCAACAGACTTGCTCTGAGCAAGCACCTTTACCCACTCAGCCATCTCAGTGACCCCTAAGTAGAAATTTTTTGAGAGAAATATTAAGGAAAGAATAGTATTCTGTCCCCTCAAATTATATTGACCCATGTGACTCTTAAAACTCCATGTGCCTGAGACTCAGTGATATTTGTGAAGATAGTCTTCTAGACTCAGAGATTCTAGAGTCCTGAAGAGTTACCCAAACTTCAGGTTCTTCCTCTGTATAATGGACCAACACCATAATTTGAACCCATAATTCAGAACATCATTTAAGTTCCAAGCACAATGCTGGGCTCATTATAAGACCCTACAGATTTGCATATATGCATACATGTATATATCTGTATATGTGCATGCATATGCACATGTACCTACAAACAGTAGGAACAGCATTTTTTGATCTTCCTATATACCTTGTCCTAATGATCAGGACATACATGGACTTTGTGTTAATGTTTCTCTGCATTTTTGTCTTTTAATAGTTCTCGGGTCCTGTGAATTAAGAAAGAGGGCACTAGAAGAGTCATACAATTTTGTAGATATTAAATACTGATCATGAAATGAAGTATCCTGTCTGAATAACTTACTGTCCTAATCCTTACTCATGATAAAATAGGAAAGGAGATTACATTAAACTCTGATGCCACTGGGCACCAACTATGCTTAGAAACTCATATCTTGAGTCCCTTCCCCTGACCCAATTCACTTGTGATCTGAGCATTGTCTAGTGGTTTCATGTGTACGTGGGAACAGGTTCACCTGTTTTATGTTCTAGCTTCCCAGCTGGTCAATCCAGACTCAGGATTCAATGATCTACATCAGTGACCAGCCCTTAAAACAAACATTCCAATGAAAGACAATGGTTAAACTGTATAGAAAAAAAAAATGGCTTGTTGTGAAGAACAGAATAGAATCAAGTAGAATAGCCAATAGTTGATAGAAATGCCCATGGAATATCAGTTATGATTGGTAGGGATGGGGTACTGTGTGTCAAGTTAAGGAAACCTTGTGCATTTTACTGTTGCAGACTGCAATGGCAGAAGATGCCCTTTATGCAGTAGGAGACAATTATTGAAAGTTGAAGTATTCAGTTTCTTCACCTACTGCCAGGACCAGCAAGAACTGCATGTGCACACGCACGCACGTGCGCGCACACACACACACACACACACACACACACATAACATCAATAAACACTAATAAAATGGGCTCTGTAGTTTGAAGTTTTCCTTTGTCCCGCCTGGTCCACAGCCATTCAGACCCCAATAAACACACAGAGGCTTATATTAATTACAAACTGTATGGCCATTAGCTCAGGCTTATTACTGACTAGCTCTTACACTTAAATTAACCCATAATTCTTATCTAAGTTTAGTCACATGGCTTGGTACCTCTTCTCAGTTCTGCCTTGTCATCTTGCTTCCTCTGTCTGACTGGTGACTTCTGACTCAACCTTTCCTCTTCCCAGAATTCTCCTGGTCTGCTTACCCCTCCTGCACTTCCTGCCTGGGCTACTGGCCAATCGGAGTTTTATTTATCAACCAATCAGAGCAACACAGAATGACATCCTACAGCAGGGCTCAGCAAAATCATCACAGTACCTGGTATATCAATGGTGGAAGTTTGATTGGAAGATACATTTACTTGCCACGTTTATGACCAAGCCATCATTCCAAGCACTACATGACCATCTGGTGACTCGGCAGTAGGAATTGGGGGAGTTCCAGTCCTGATGTGCACAGGAGAGATGAACCACCATGCTTTCAGATGCTGTGCCAGCTCCAACAGTCTTGTATGGTGGCTTATCAAAATCACACTCCATCGACATTCTTAAAATAGGGCTCCATGTATTGAGCAATTAGCAAAGAATTAGATGGGTCCTGTTAATGGTCAAGTGTTAGGGAATACCATAAAGAAAGATTCTTTCTTTTTCCCTTTGCATAATGCTACATACTCATACACTAATGTAGACTGATTAACACGGGTCATATAACAGATCTTTCTTGCATTTAATTAATGCATGATGAATTCTTCCCTTTGCTGACTCAGTGAAGTCTATAAGAAACAGATGGCACCACCTTCTCTCCCAGGATCAATAACACAGTGTTATTGACACGTTTTCAAGTCAAGAACCTATGATGGAAATATCATTAAGATTAGCACTAATGAGCATCCTGGGAACTCACATGAAAAGAGTGCCTCTCTGTAACAATTAATGAGTGAAAAAAGTTTGATTTGAAAATGATTTTAATTTGCTTAAAATATTTTGAGAAACGTTCATCATTTTCTCTTGCTATGACTTTTAAATACATGCACTTAATATCTTAATATTAACATCTTAAACCCCGTTAAAGAGCAGGTGTAACACAGAGACACAATGTGTAGGGTGGTGTGATGTAGTCTCTCACCCAGTGTCAGTGAAAACTAGGGGTGTGCCATGTTCTTCCAATGCCATCTAGTGGAGGACTCTGGTGATTTTTATCTGAGTTTGTGTGGATAATCGGCCATCTCTCTTTCCAACTCTTAATCCATAAAACATTATACTTACTTAAATAGTGCATATCCAGTCACAGATTGGAAATAAATTAAAACCAAGAAGGCAAAGTATAAACTATATTGAATGTCAAAGATGGCTTCATGACAGGGTATGCTCATTTCCAGCTCACATCACTAATGATGTGACAAAACACAAAGCCATCACCATTACCACTAAGTCATTCAATTACGGTGCGATGACACATCCTGATGTACTCAAGAAAGAACATTCTAAAGACAGAATTCTGAAATGTATATAATAACATCTTATACGTTGATTCCCATCTTTCCTGCCCTGACTCGTCCATCCCCTTGTTTACAGGAGGAAAAGCACCCCTTTCACGCATCCCCTGATCTCCTCTGCGAGGTTGCCTTGTCAATTGGCTTGCACACAGCATAGACTCCAGCTGGTCCAGCTGTGCATCAGGACACTTTGTAGCTAAATCTCTGCTACTTCATTACATCCTATCACAGCATCCAAAGATTACTGAGCTTGGTTGAAGACTATTTGAGACTCCTGGAGCATGGCAGAATCCTATCAGATAGCATCCTGCTTCCTTGTTCTATTCACATTGGGTCTCCCGATTGGACTGAAAGCCCCCTGAGGACAGAGGCCATATTTAATGCTATTCTTAAGAACACCTAGGACAATAACATGTAAGTCTTGAGAGATAGAGAACACTTGTGTGTATACATGCCTGCTCAGGGTTGCATGTGTGCCTTTCTGAAACAGAGGTCAGAATTGAACCTCTGCAGGTGTTTCTCAGGAGCTGTGCTTTGTTTGTTTGTTTGTTTGTTTGTTTGTTTGTGAGACGAGGTGTCTCACTGTCCTGGAACTCTCTAAGTAGGTTAGTTTAGCAGGCCTGTGAACCCCAGGGACCTCCTTGGCTCTGATTCCCCTGCACTGGGATTGTAGACACGAAATGGGTGCCACCACATCCAGCTTTTTATGTGGGTGCTAGGGATTGAACTTGGGTCCTGGGGCTTATGCAGCAAGCACTTTGCCATCTGAGCTATCTCCTTAGCCTATGTGTGGATCTTAATGGAGAGCCTTAATAAATGACTCTGATTAACTGAAAAAGAAATGCTTGTTACCTTTATATTATTTCCTTCATATCCACTCATGTATATTGCTTCCTCTTTCCTGCATGCCATACCTATTTTATAGAGCATGTGTCCTTAAGTCTCCATTACTCAGCTTAGTCCATTACTCAGACTAAGTCACCATGGAAAGCAAAGTTCAGGGTAGAGTGAGGTGAGCAGACAGAACCTTGCTGGAGAGAGATACTGAAATTGAGAGTATCCACACTGGGAGGGGCAGGAGGGAGGGGGTAGATGAACAGGTCATATCCAAGCTGCTGGAGTCACAAGGTTAGTGTATCCACACAAGGAGGAGCAGAAGGGAGGGGTACATGAAAAGGTCATATCCGAGCTGCTGGAGTCAGAAGGCGTATCACAGTCATACTCCAAATCAAGGTGATCTTACAATCAGTACCAATGCTTCCTCCTTTTGTTCCCCAATGCAGACAGACAAGACACAGGCCTTGCCATCTGTCCCCTGCCTGGCAAACAGAAAAGCACGGTGGCATTGGAGGTTAAATCTGCCATTTTTTCATGGTTGTGGGTTTCACTGTATCAAGCTGTGCACTGTTCAGACTAAGAGAGCATGACATGCAATATGTGAAATGCACTTGAGATCTGTAGAGTATGGGTTAGGTCACAGCTGAGTGACATGGTCTCAGGACCCCAGTTAAGACTCATTTGGGAAAGCCACAGGCAAGAGAGATGTGTCCAGTGTCCTGACGCCTGTCTTAGAAAATGGCAGCTCTGTATTTTCAGTGAGTCCAAACCGAAAACTTCACAATCTGCTTTCTCTCTCCTGTCACATCCAACATCCGATTACCTGTCTTGCTGGTTTGGGGGCAAATTCTTTCAAAATATGGCCAGTAGCTTCCCTTCCCACCATTCCTTGCCACCAACCTAAACAAAACTATCATGATTCAAATAAGAACGAGAGCAGCAGCCTCTGACCTGGTCTCCCTGGGCCACCCCTTGCTGTCCCTACCCTCTACCTCCAGGCAGCAGTCAACATAACCTTGGCAAAGCAGAAGCCATGTTTTGCTTAGGATCATAGCAGGTACTGTACTAAGGAGACTCCAAACTTTAAAAAATTTAAGTTGTATTTCTTGCCCACCTAATAGTCCCCTGCAGGGGTTTCTGGTCAACGCCTGGTAGGGATAGGGGAAAGGTCAGTCATTGATGGAGCCAACAGGCAGCTTATGGAAGGCAGGTAGGTGAAGCAAGCTCATCTTCTCTTCTGATACTTCTGCCAAAAGTGACCCACCAATTCCCCCTGCTCACATTCTCATAGCAAGAATCCCACCGCAGCCTCTCTGGAGGCGAGGGGAGTGCCTGGGTGTGCCGCTAGGATGCTGCAAGCATCCACAGTGTACAGCTCTCCAGCAGCAGCAGCTGCTATCTGGTAAAGGATACCGCAGGCCTGCGCACTGTCTGCTTATAATACCCACGAGCCCACCGGACTGAGGAACTCAGAGCCCCTGGGACCTGGGGATGCCCCATTTCTCTTTTCTCACTAAGCTCCAACCTCCCTGGCCTCCTGTCTTACCTTGCTGTGTCCCTCCATACTTGTTATTCTTTCTGCCTGGTATTCCTTCATGAGGTCTCCATGCGACCACTTGCTTTTCATGGGTTAAGAGGATGAGGGGTGGGACCTAGGAAGCTGTAACAGACAGCCAGTGACTCTGTTGTGGATGGCCAACAGTCCATACTTAGTGCTGCAAGTGTGGACTTTGGTAACAGAGGCACTGGGATTCAAAAGCTGCAGGACACCACGTGGCACACCAACCATGGGGGGATGTCCCTTCTCTAAAGGCCAATTTCCTCATGAAATAGAGATAAATATAACCATTTCATGTGGATGCTGTAACTGAATGAGGTCAAGCAGCATACATTCCCTGGGGTCGGGGTGGGGGTAGAGTAAGGTGAACAGACCACTGCCATAGATGCAGCATGCCACTTCAGATAGAATAGAATGGCCATGGCCGAAAGTAGAGTCCAGCAAGTGAGTCTTCAACAGAGCAGTGATATAGCTTCAACTCACAAATGGAGTGTACTTCATTGGGCTGTGAGGCTGTCCCAGCGTGAGGCAAGGGGAGTGGTGTGTCAGAAGGCTAGCTTGAGATCCATGCTATAGCTACCCTGAGCAGTGTTAGGTAAGGTTAAAGCAGAGAGCCACACTAGAACCTGCCCCAGAACTCACAGTGAACGAGGACCCTCTGTACAGAGAAATGAATAGAGGGAAGAAGCAGCCAAAGAAAACCACAAGGCAAGGTTACCACCACCAGAGAAAGCTGCACGCACGTCAAGGTTGCCAACACAGAAGCAGAAAGAGAAGGGGAGTTTGAAAGAAAAGATGTAATGACCCACGGCCATGGGCCCCATCCAATTCTGAGATTATGTCCAGGAAGAGGCAGAAGAATTCCACTACACAGAGGACACTAGTCAAATAGAATCTTCAACACACATTCCTATCAGGGGCAGCACTCACCTGTATTTTGAAGAAGTCCTTACAATCCCAGTTGAACAGTGAGCTGGGGGCAGCAAGTGGAAGGTCACCAAGACTGTGTTCAAAATGGCCCTTTGAGTCTTCCAGGAAGTCTTCCATACTCTAGTTCAGGGTGGCTGTTTCCAGTACTGCGGGGGGGGGGGGGGGCAAGAAGGAGAGCAAAGGTGTTTAGAGTCAGAGTCTGAGGTGACTGAAAGTGGAGGTGTCTGTCATCATGTGTCTGGGCAAGGATCACAAATGTGAGAGAGAAATGAAGCAACAGGCAGATGCAGCTGTGGGGAGGGCTGGGTTTGTCTGGAATAGATTGCTGGTAGCTAGCTGCTATTCTTCATACACTGGCCCTTTCTATCTCACACATAAACTTGCAACACACTTCGGTGTATTCTTCACATCTCTTATACTTTACACCGACTCCTGACCTAAGTTGAATGTAATTAACATTCCATGTAGACATAGCAGAGTATGGTCTTGTGGGGGCTAGACCTTAGGTTGTTGGGTTGATAAGTATATAATTAGATTCTAAAAGAGTATTTACTAAGGCTAAGAAATAGATCCAAGGTGTTACCCAAAATGCTTTCCTGGAAAGCAACCTTCTAACTCTGCCTGTTGAAAGCCTTGCCTACCTCCACTGATATTCACGAACAAGGGACTGACTTGAAGCTCTACCTCAGTCTTCCTTCTGCTTTACAGAGAGCATCCTCAGCTGTCTTTAGTCCTCTTCCCTGGCTCCCAGCTGAGGAAATGAGAAAACACTTCCATATGGCCCCCTTCTACAGATTCACTGTAAAGTCACCGTGCCTGAGCCTTGAACAGGCCATTGACTGGGGAATGGAACAACTAAATACTATAAGCTGCAGGGAGAGTCCTAGAGAATTCCTAGATAGCAGTGCCTCAGGCTACCTCACAGAGGTCCAAATCCCAGAGCTGCTGCAAAAGATGTTTCTTACCCTGGTATTACCTCAGGGAAGGCTCTGCTCCTGGGATTTCTTCCATTGTTCTCTGTACACTCAGCTCTGCCTTGTGCCCCAGGAAAATGATCCAGACAGATGCATGCCAGCTGGCGCCCTTCCTGAGCAGCCCAAGGTTGACTTCTGCCACTGTGAGATACCAGCAGGAGAGTTCCTTCTGTTGGCTCTCTGGTGTTGGCTGTGACCTCTCATTTCAAACTGCCCTCTCCATACACCACCTTCACCAGCATCTGGAGACAGATTTCCTTGATCTTCAAGCCTGGGATGCCATGATGACCACCCAATCATCCTCCTGTTGTAAGTGGTCAGGGAAGTTGGAGTGGTTGCCTCTGCAGGTATTTCTATAAGCTGCCCAAAGAGATGTTAGTATGGACCCTAAGACTCAGTGCCTTGTTATGAATCTGTTTCTTACCCTTTACAGATACTCTTTATCACTGTTTTGTGTGTACATGTGAGTGGTGGGTTGTGCCTGCTACAGTATGTCTTGGGGGGTGCAGGTCAGAGAACAACTTGCAGGGATCCATTCTCTCCTCCTACCGGCTGGGTCCTAAGATTGAACTTGGGTTCTCAGGCCTGGCAGCAAGCACCTTTGTACACTGGGCCACTTTGTAGGCCCTTGAACCTAATTTTATATTTATAATTATCTTAAGAGATGGGACCGTACTATGTTTTGATGGCTTCTTTTAAACATGGTTCACATTGGTAAACTATTTGTTTTATAAATTCGTTATTAAATTCTCTTGCTTCTCAGTCTGAATACTCATTTAGTTTCTGCTGAGGCATTAACTTATTTTTAATTAAGTATATGTGTGTGGGGAGGTGAACATTTCTCAGTGTTGGGGCCCACAGAGTCCAGCAGATGGTGTCAGATCCCCTGGAAATGAGTTATAGGCAGTTGTGAACTGTCCAATGTAAGTATGGAAACCAAATGGGTCCTCTGCAAGAGCAGTAAGTTCTCTTAAGCTCTGAACCATTGCTCTGGTCCTTTGAACCTTACCTTACATCAAAGAATAATTATCAAGAAGAAAGGCCTTCAGAGATTTGCTGGAAGTCCCAACATAGATAGCATGTAAAGACAAGTCAAAAACCTAGACAATGTCGAGCACACCAGTCAATTAGTGTGACAAATGGGTGGCCATAACAAGTATGCCTGGTTGTTTTCCCTCTTGGAAGGTAGTGTTAACTGGTAAGTAGCTCTCAAGTAAAAGATAGCGAATGTAGCATCATATGTAAAGAGTCAAGTTTAATCAACATGTCACGTTCCTCAAGTCAGGAAGGAATTTGTACCAAAAAAATGTCTGCTCTTAGTAAGCCCAGTTATCAAGCATTGTCTACTCAAATGCTTGCAAGGAATGGCTTTACCTTAGCCTATTTTGTTACCAGGCATGCCTAACTGTTGAGCAAGGTTCACCCCTCTAACTTGCCCTGGTCTGCTACTTTTTTCTGAACATGCACAGGCAGGTTTTATCTTTCTCTTCCTTATGATGGACCTGCAGATTCCAAGTCACCCCAACTCTACCTATAGAGGCACTGCTAGCATTTTGTTCCCTGCCCTGGTGTCTTGAATGACCTGTGTGACCATGGTCCAAAAGTGAACATAATATTCCAACTGGACTCCTGCTTGGTGGAACCATCCAGCGCTCAACTGGATTTGCCACATCATTCCTCCCTCGCTCTTCAAGGGGGAAAAAAAACCAAACACCTCTCTCTTACTTCTGGGACACATTTAAAATTAATCCGTTCTGTTCACACCCACAGCTGCTACCTCCTGTAAGTAGGCTAAAATTACCTTCCCCTCTCACATCACTTCCTGTTCGAAACGCCTCTTTGACAGCTCCCTGTGGTTTTTTTCATCGGACTCCAGTTTTTTTGATCTGTTATTGTCTGACCCCAATCATTATTTTCACTGCTTCCTGACACTTTGTTCACTTTTTTCTTCCACAGCTTTGATCCGCATCACCTCCACCGAAACTACAACTGATTTCCCACTGAACCTTGCTGGAAATAGCCAACAATTTCTATCCTTTCCTTCATTAGAAAGCCCTTTTATATAACCACTTCATGTTTAAAGCTTGTAAGAAACACAGTGCAAATGATCTTCCCTCCTTCAACGTCCATAAACACCCCCACTGTGGGGGCTTTGATCACACTTTGACATCCATGCACACCCTCTTATAGTACTTTCATCGCATTTTCCTTTAAAATATTGTTTGAGAAATCTACATGTGATCACCATAGTTATATCATTTTGATGACATTTTCTTAGTTGAAAACTGGTGTTAGAAACAAGCTGTTAGAACTCAAATCATGTCTTAGGACACAGGAAATGTAGAGACCTTCCCATGGTACTTGGAGTGGCCATTCAAACTCACACTGGCTGACTGTCACTCCACAGAACGTGAGTCATATCAGCCATTCAGATGGGCTGTACACCCTCTTCTGGCCTTGAGGGGTTGCTGCATACACAGTGCACCTAAACTCAAACACAACTCAAGGCCTTGCATGGGACAAGAGCCCTGCCATGTCTCCAGATGCTGGAGAATGGAACTGAGCTAAATACGTATCTCTGGGCACCTTTGTCCACGCCCGTGTATAGCTCTGGACACAAGCCAAGTGTTTTAAAACATCCAAATAAAAATACAAGGATTGATACATAGAGTCACAATGTCTGTCTACCAGAACTCCTCAGGCATGTAAATATAACATTTTTATTGAAGGATCTCAAAGTCCTCTGTAGATATTATCTTTATAATTCTCCTAATAGCCTCTTTAGGTATGAAGAAACCAGAAGGGATTGATTAACACTTAAGTTTTTCTTTGTTTATTTTGTTTTGTTTTTTGAAGCTGAGGATCAAACCCCGGGCCTACCACTGAGCTAAATCCGCAACCCTAACACTAAAGTTTTTGAAGAGCTGGCCTTCAGTGGTGGCAGCAGGCCCATACCCTTAAGGTTATTTCTCTAGACAGGTGGATGGCTTGCCTGTAGTCAAGGTCATACATTAAGGTATTGGCATGCTAAGAAAAAAAATCCTAGTTTAATGATCCACCCATGAGATCTGGCTGCTTTCCACATGTACAAGGTCAGCCCCAAGACACCGAGGAGTTAGACTAAGACGGGGTGTTCTGTGGAAACACTTACTGGAGGGAAGGTCGGGCCTGGAGTGGACTATGAATGCCAATCCCTGGGTATTGACCCCTCAGGCCCCACTGTTCCTCTGTGTCCCAAAAGAAGAAAAGGTGAACCAGCAAACTTCACAGGATTTGTCCCTGGCAAGCTCAGTTCCTGCTTGACACACTGGCCCCTTAATGGCATTTCCTCACATTGCTACTCACCGTGTCCTGGAATTAAAAGACAAAAGGAGTCCATGAGTTTGCATTAAAAATCCTCTTCCATTCCACAGATCAATGGGGTGTGGAAAGAATCTTGCTAGGCTGTAACCATTGGAAACAGCCTTCCCAGTCTACACAAATACCCTGTGGGAAACACTTTCTGGCAGGCAAGACTGAGATTTTTCTTCTCAGAGTCATTTGATTAACACTTTTCCAGTTTTCCCTGTCTACCGATGGTCTACCAATGTCATGATCTTCCCTTCCCCTTTGCTCTCTCCTTTCATTCTTTCTCCCCTTCTTCCCTTCCTTCTCTTTTTCTCATATATGTCTTAGGAATACTCCACCTTACTTGACTCTTCTATCCTCTCTGCTCTAGAGCAGGGTTTCCTAACAAGACCTTTTTCCACTCACAATCTCTTTGGGCCCAGTTTTTGTTTGTTTGTTTTTATTTGTTTGTTTTTAACACAGCCATGGGTATATACATATATAAACCTGTGTGCAAATTAAACATTTACTGAACTTGAACTAACCTTAAAACAATTAACTGGAATACATATAATTTCATCATTTGTTAAAGATAAAAAAAAATTTACATACAGGTGAGATGGTATATTTGTCTTAATAGTTGATACTTGCAAGAATTAGAGCATCTTCAATGTTTTTCAGAGCTGATCAATATTTTGATATTCAAATTCAGTCATGAATGCTACTTCCCATAAATATGTATTACAGTGATAAAAGTATGTTTAGGGCCACTGTAGAGACTATTGGAAATTCTATCCTAATCCCAAACCAAAATTCACTTCATAACTTTTTATAAAACTCAAGTCAACAATTCAAGTACAGATTTTTAAAAATCCAACATTCTAACACAATACCATCTGAACATATGCTAATTTGCTACAAGCCAAAGATTAGCAGCCAGAAAATATTAAAAGTGTTTTTTTTTTAATAATTAATCCACAATGTTCTACAAAGACAGAAAAACTTTTGTATATACAACAAAAACACTGTAATCAATAGTATACATCGGCCTCTAATCTGACCCAAACTGTGTTAGGCAGAGTTCACTGATGTTGGCATGCAGTGCAATCAAACATCAGAGCCAGGGCTACAGTCAGGGTGAGCCTTGCAACCTGGGCAAGTGCTACCAGACACACCTGTGATTCCTCATGTGCGTAGTTTTCTCCTCCTCCTCCTCCTCCTCCTCCTCCTCCTCCTCCTCCTCCTCCTCTTCCTCCTCCTCCTTCTCTTCTTCTTCTTCTTCTTCTTCTTCTTCTTCTTCTTCTTCTTCTTCTTCTTCTCTCTCTCTCTCTCTCTCTCTCTCTCTCTCTCTCTCTCTCTCTCTCTCTCTCTCTCTCGTCAGGGTAGCTTCAGATTTGCTATGTAGACAAGGATGACTTAGACTCCCATCGTCCTGCCTCCAATCTCCCAGTTGTTGGGGTTACAGGCATACACTATCATACCCAGCACACATGTGATTTGAGATTAATTTTTGTTTGTTGAGTGTTCAGAAACCTTTTGCTGTTGAATTTTCTGAAACCCCCACATTCAGTTAGTGCAACCCATGTAGGGTCGTGACCCACAGTTTAAGAAGCTGGGTGCTGGACTTCTGAACATGTGCATCTCTGTTTTACTGTCCCACCAAGCTTCCATTTAGTCTGTCCTAGGATTACCAATATGTGCCCACAATGAGTCTGAACTGACCATTCTCTTTTCGTGACTTTTTCCCTTAACACGTCATTAGTCATTTGCTCTATACCCCTGTTGGCTTTTCACTACCCCCTCTTCCTCCTGACCAACTTCTTCACATTTTTCCCTGAGTGCCCTGTGATATGTTATGAGAGCCTTCCATTCCCTGCTGATGATGACAGCTGACATTGTGTCCCTCTCCCGATCACTACAGGGATACTTTAGGGAGTCCTGGGATTGCTCACAGGGCAGAAAGGAGAGAGCAGGTGTGGAAAAGGCCTTCATTGTGGTTTCCCTGAAAGGACAGGAAAGGTGAGGTCTGTGATCTCCCTGTCACTGTCATAAACACCTGTGAGAACAGTGAGTGATCTGATAGCTTCGGTCCATGGCCGCAAGGCTCTGGAACAGCACATGGAAAGATCAGAGCGTCATGGTGCAAAGCGTGTGGTGTATCAAAGTAGCTTAGTTCATCAGCGACAGGAGATGCAGAGAAACAGACATAGGAAGGCACCAGGGACAAAGAGCACCCTTCAGAGGCATGCTCCCAGGCACCTACTTCCTGGAAGGGAGCCCCACCCCTAATAACCCATTCATTATGAACTCATTCATTTGCTAAGCCATTGATAAAATCGGTGTCTTTGTGACGCAATTACGTCTTAGCAGATGCCACTAGCTAGGGACCAAGACTTCAAAATATGAGCCTTTTGAGAGGACACCTCATATTAGAAAAAAAAAAATCACAGAATTCTTCCCCTGGTCCCTGACACCCATGTCCATTTGGTACTGAAAAATACATTCAGTACATTTCCAACAGTCCCAATAGTCATTTTTCAAAACTCAAGGTAAACTCCTAGCTGGAGGTTCTGTTAAAAATAAAAAATACAAAAATAAGAAGGGTAGGGGCTGGAGAGACTGACAGCCTTTAGGGGCACTTGCTGCTCTTCCAGAAGCCCCGAGATCAGTTCCTGTCACTCATTTGGCAGTTTACTACTATCTGTAACCCCAGCTCCAGGGAACCTGAATCACTCTTCTGGTCTCCAAGGGCACTGCATGCACATGGTGCATAAATATGCACATAGGCAAAATTTACATAAAGTAGAAATAAATAAATCTAGGGCTGGAGAGATGGCTCAGTAGTTAGGAGTACTAGCTGCTCTTCCAGAAGCCCCAGGCTTGATTTCCAGCACCCACATGGTCACAATCATCTGTAACTCCAGTTCCAGGGCATCTGATACCCTCTTGTGGCCTCCTTTGGCATCAGGCACTCATGCAAAATTAAATCTTTTTAAAAAGTCAGGAACAGTTTATATACTTCCAACATAGAGTGGTATAGGATAGACATCCCATTCCAAATGAAGAAAGAGCAGAATGGCAAGAAAAAAATGGACCAAAAGAAGATCAAAACCACAAAACTTCAAATCCTACAGCTCCATGTCTGGCATCTGGGATGCTGCTGCACCATTTGAGAGTCTTGGGTAGGCTGACCCTTTTAACTCTTTCTATTTCAGCCTGTCTTAGTCAGGGTTTTTATTGCTGTGAAGAGACACCATGACCACGGCAACTCTTTACAAAGGAAAACATTTCATTGAAGTGGCAAGCTTACTGTTTAAGAGGTTCAGTCCATTATCATCACGGTGGGGAGCCTGGCAGTGTGCAGGCAGACGTGGAGCTGGAGGAGTAGCTGAGAGTCCTATGACTTGCAGGCAACAGGAAATGGTCTGAGACACTGGGGTGGTATCCTGATCACAGGAAACCTCAAAGCCTGTCCGCATAGTGACACACTTCCTCCATCAAGGCCACACCTACTCCAACAAAACCAACCTCCTAGCAGTGCCGCTCCCTATGAGATTGTGGGGGTCAATTACACTCAAACTACCACACAGTCCAAAAGGCCTCTCCCCTAGGTTAGTTGTGTCTTCGACCTTCAGATTCTTCAGCAGACGTTCCACATTCCTGGCATATCTAACTTTGTGGGGGTTTCCACCGCGTCTCCACTTTCATAGCTGCATACATCATCCTGACAGGTTCAGACTACAGGGCTTCTGGCCCTGATATGCATGTTGCCTGTCTGCCCTGGGTAGAAGCCTGTGTGACCCCATAGCTCTTTCTTGTATTCCACATGCCCACAAAGGCAGTACCATATGGATGACACCAAGAACTGCTGCCAGTGGGTGAAGTGGACAGGCCCATCTGGACTGCAGCTGTGGCACTCTCTGAGTATCTGGGAAGCTAATCATGGTGAGATGAATCCTGAGAAAAACAAAACACATCCAGTGGCCCAGTGCTTGCAGGAAGAATGCCCTAAAGATGTTTTCTTCTCCAAGCTGTCTTGCTGATTCCTAAGATGTTCTTGGCTGTTTCTAATTCCAGGGCAATGTGCTTGGCTTCTTTTTTTAACTGTGTTCTCTCTCATAGACCATACCTTCCTTAGCTCCAAATTTACATAGATTTTTCTGAATAAACCACAAATTTCCAAGTCCTTTTGTCCCCCTTTTGATTCTCACTATGAAGTTGGGTAAAGACATCTGGCAATGCCCTGCAGTACCCCAAGTGCTGGGTTGCTTCAAAATTTCTCATTATATTAACTTACCTATCAGTTTTAAACTCAGTCTCACACAGAGTCTTATGTCATGTTCTCTGCCAAAATGTAAGCAAGGCAATTGGTCCAATTTCCAACAGCTTCCTTATTCCAGCGTGAGCTCTGTAAATCAACCTGTATGGCAGATTGGCACTCTGGTCTTCTGAGCACCTCCAGAACTGCCCATCAAGCCTTGCATACAGCATGCTAGGTGCTCTCTGTCCAGCTTCTTCAAACATCCCCGAACTTCTCCTACTCACCAGTTCTGAGCCACACCATTAGGCAAAGTCACAGCAAGGACCCTTCTCCAAACCAGTTTCTGAGTTTGACTTCTCATCGCTGTGACAGATGGCTGAGTGAACAACTTAAGGAGTGGGAAGAAGTACTTAACATTGGTTCACAGTTTAAAACATTGAGTCCCTGATTATTAGGCTGTGTTGCTCCTGTATCCACACCTGGTTAAGACACGGCATCATGGCAGGCAGTGTGTGGAGAATCAAAGAACTGCCTCATGGTCACAGGAAGTAGAGAGAGAAAGAGGCAGCTAGAGCAGAGACCTACTTCCTCCGACAAAATTCCACCTGCTACTAGCTTGTACGTTGTGAATTTCTCTATGGATTAACCCACTGATGAAGTCAGCTTCCTCATGGACCAGTCAGTCTCTCACAGTACCACCAGATGAGGACCAAGCCTCCGACACGTGGACACTCTAGGGACACTTTATATTCAAACCATAGGACAAGGGAAGCAAGTTTATTACTGACTTGGACAATTTTAATGGGCTCAGGAACACTGAGTTTATTTAGGGTTTAGATTGCCTAGTTTTCATATGAAAGGTATGCTTTCAGGTAGAACTTTTATTATCTTTGAGAATAAGTTAGTCCTGAGAAAGTTAGGACCCACCAGGGATTCAAGTATCAGAAATGCAGAAAATAAAGAGGCATGACTGGTATAGATACATGAATGTACGGATGGATAGCTTTGCAATAAAACAACCATAGCAAATGCTCATTGTAGACTCCAAGTCTCTGATTTTCTGAACATCTGAATACTTTTGTAGTAAAAGTCCATGGAGGGGCTGCAGAGACAGTCAGTGGTTAAGAGCTCTGGCTGCTCTCCCAGAAAACCCAGGTTCAATTCCCAGCACCCACACCGATGCTCACAACCACCAGTAACTCTGTTGGCACCAGGCACACACGTGGCACACAACACACATATAGGCAAAGCACCAGTCCTAGTTAGGGTTATCGTTGCTTTGACAAAACACTATGACCAAAGCAACCTGGGGAGGAAAGGGTTTATTTGACTCACACTTCTAAATCACTGCTCATCACTGAAGGAATTTGGGACAGGAACTCAAACAGGGCAGGAACCTGGAGGCAGGAGCTGATGCAGAGGCCATGGAGGGGTGCTGCTTACTGGTTTGCTCCATGCGGCTTGCTCAGCCTGCTTTCTTACAGAACCCAAGACCACCAGACCAGGGATGGCACAATCTACAAGGGGTTGGGCCCTCACACATCAACCACTAATTAAGAAAATGCCTTCAGGCTTGCCTACAGCCTGATCTTATGGTGGCGTTTTCTCACTTGAGGCCCCTCCTCTCAGCTGACTCCAGCTTGTATCAAGCTGACATAAAACTAGCCAGCACAATAACTATACACATAAAATAATTTTCAAGTTAACAGAAAAAAAATTCCTTTGGATATCCTCTTACCTAGTTGGATTCGATGTTTCTCCATTCCACTCACCTGTTCAGATTCCTAACCTGCTTACCCCACTCCTTGCTGCTGCCCGCACCTCTAGTTCTGACATTCAACCAACCATCCTCATCAGTCAGTATTCTTGATCACACAAGGACATAGGAATCCATGGCTTATTGTTGCACAAGATCACTGAAAAGGCAGAACTATTCTGAGGCATAATGTGAATTAGGTGAGTTCTGTGTTCAAGTGTAATGATATCTTTATGTACCTTCCCCCAGGCTGTTGCATAATACACCCGTGTACACCTACGTTATAAACCAAATTGTGCTCCCCACTTCATATCTCAGAGTCCTCACCCGCTCACACCTCAGCATGAAGGCTTATTTGGAGATAGAAATGTGACAGAGATAATCAAGTTAACATTAGGATGTTGGAATGGGAAATAATCCAACATGACGGGTGTCTTTATAAAAGAAATTTGAGCAGAAACACGTACAGGAAGATGTGAAAAGGTAGCCATTTCAAGCCAGGAAACTCCTGAGGCAAGAGAAGGTCAAAGAGAAGCCTGGAACAGACTCCTCTCCAGCTTCCTTAGAGGGTGTGTGTTCTCACCACCTTGATTTGGGATTCTGACCTCCAAAACTTAGAGACAAACTTTTGTTTGAAGCTCCCAGTTTGTGATATTTTATGGCAGGTCCTAAAAAGCTAATGCAATCACATTTGCTTCTCTCTCTCTTTTCTTAGTCAGCCAGGGACCTGTGGCCTCTGTGGTTCCCCACCCAGGCTTGCATTTATGGGCAGTGTCTTAGGTTATTCACCTATCCCAACATTAACCCCCAAGTGCCTTTATCTGGAAGAGTTATCAGGGAAGACAAAGATCTTGATGAAGCTGACATTCCGCCAAAGGGCAATGACTGATGCTGTCTGAGTGTGTCATAGTCTCCTGGATACTAAGTGCGTGTTAACTCACAGGCACAACTCTCTACAGTGGAAGCACCAGGAAGCTAAAGAGATAGGAAAGAAAGGAACGTCTCACAGTTTCTCCGATCATATCACTAGGTGGTTTATCTTACTCAGAAAAGGTACAGATCAGTGCACACAGTTCGACAGGCAAATGCTGGCTTCCTCCAGGGGGATCCCTTGGTATGTAAATGACATTCCGATCTATTAAACCATCCAAAAAATTCAGGTAGGCATAGCCAACCTCTCGCCCCCTCTGCTTCCGTCACACAGTGGCAACCTGAGGCCAGAATGGCACATACAGAGATGATTTTCCGGTTCTGTTTGCTAATGGAGGGAAAAGATCTTGTCTCAGCTTGTGGAAAGGTGAAAAATGCCTGCCTAGAGAATCAGTCACATGTCACATTTAACCAAGGGAAAGAAATTGTCAAATACAAACACAAACATCCAAAAGAATAGAGGAGACTATTTTGCACAGCTAAGATATAATTATTATTTATGATGACTGACATCCAATTTTAAAGAAAATACTTTTTTTTTTAATGTCTCCTGTCTCCTAGACTGGCCTCAAACCTCTGGTTTTGTAGTAGTGACTAGCACTGGACTCTTGATCCCCTTTTCCTCCAACATGCTGAGATCATGGGGATGTACCACTATACCCAATGCCGTCTTCACTTTTCTAAAATGTGAAAACAATTGTCTACAGAGAGAGCAAGGGGAGAGCGTCTACCTCCTGCCAGTTTCCAGTGAAGGGCGTTGGCCTTTTTGCTGTACGAATGGAGAGGAGGGGTAACTGTATTGGGTTGGAATCCTGGATTTTGTGGCTGCCCAGAATGGCTGTGTGAACACAGTATGTTAGGGTGATTATGCAGATATGCTCTTCCTACACAGCCTGGGCAGAGTAAACACCAGGTATGTTCCTGTCCAGAATTATAGGAACTTGAATCCTTTCTCTCAGAGTTGGAGAGATGACAGGAAAACTGCTGAGGAATGGCTTGGGCCTCTTCTGTCCCATGAGCCCAGAGGTAGGAAGCTGTTTCCATGGAACTGGCTCATGAGCATCTCTCTCTCCTTAGTTCCTTTTAAGTCCTTCACTGGCATCCTGTTTAAAGTGCTGCGAACCTTCCGGATCCAGTTTCTGTCCAGAGGGAGCAGCTGCAATGTCGATAGACCAGATCTGTAAACCTATATACCATATCACATACCTGATCTCGGGCGACTCCCTTTCAAAGGTGAAAAGTGAAATTAATTAGTAACACTCACGTGGCTTATAGGGACCGAGCAGGCTCTTCCAGTACTCCGAGAGCACTCTGTGGGCCTGTCATGGAAAGAGAAGCAGATTAATAGAGACCAGACTAACTCAAATGAGGGGACCTCAGGTCAGAGGCTTCAGTTAACAGAAGCATTGGAGGGAGACAGCAAATGTTGGAGGAAGTCTCTACCTCATTACGCCCGGAAGAGGAAAAGGTCCCTGGTTTCCTAAGGTGGCTACTTTGTGCCTGACAGTGTTTGTTAATTGGCTTGCATCTCTAAAAACACTGGTTCAGAATCCTTACCTATTCAGGTGGGATTTGTGGAGTGGGACCTGTTTCTAGCATGTGCCCCACACCCCACAGCTATTGTAAAGCTCCAATTGTCTCCCAAATGACTCATTTCTCAGCATCATAAACAGGCCACAAAACCATTAGCTCCAAAAATGAGACAAGATGGGCTGGGAGACAATTCAGCCTCTGGGGTTTGTCTTGCAAACACAAGTACCTAAGTTCGATCCCAGAAGCCATGTAAGAAAAGCCAGGTGTTAGGGCTGGAGAAATGCCTCACTGGATATGAGCATTTGCTGCATAAGCATTGTGACTGAAGTTCAGATCCGCCTCCCATGTAGCAAGCTAGGTGTGGTCCCATGAGTGTCTAGAAATAATGCCTTGGGTCTGTCTTCTGCCCTGCACATGCATGTGCACTTGCACAAACACATGAGCACATGTGCATTCATGCACACATAATAGGAGGCTTTAGAATAGTCATTCTCAACCTGTGGATCTCAGCCTGTTTGGGGTCACAGGGGCCACCTAAGACCATTGGAAAACACAGCTATTTATATTATGATTCATAACAGTAACAAAATTACAGTTATGAAGTAGTAACAAAAATAATTTTATGGTTGGGGATCATCAAACATGAGGAACTGTATTGAAGGGTCACAGCATAACAAAGGTTGGGAACCACTGGATCACTAAGGGAATCTCCTTCACACATAGGATGAGGAGCCTCCGTGTGGGTAGAATACTCACTTGGGGTCACTCCAATTGAAGAATATTTGTCCTCCTTAGAGAGTCTAAGAACAAAGGAATTGCTCAGTCACATGTGCTTTAACATAGAAATCACCTGTTCTGATAACACGCGTAAACATTTCCCAAAGCAGCAAAACAGAGCAGCATTGTTCTAGCACACTGCTACAGCCCCAGAGATCTCTGCAGAATTCAGCATCCCCCACACCAGTGCATACCAGTTCCTCCTCACCTGGGACTTGTCTTCCCATGACTGGATCACAGCAGTCACGGAAGTGGAAGAAGAGATGGGTAGGCAGACAAGAAAGAAAGGGAATGAGAAGATTATTGTGGTAATACTATATTTCCCAAAATATTGTGCATCCTAATAAACTTATCTGGGGTCAGAGAACAGAACAGCCACTAGATACAGAGGCCAGAAAATGGTGGCACACACACCTTTAACCCTGGCATTCTAAAGGCAGATATCCATCTGGATTTTGTGAGTTTAAAGCCACACTGGAAACAGCCAGGCCTGGTAACAAGAGCCTTTACTCCCAGGAAGTGATGGCAGAAAGCAGAAAGGTATATAAGGTGTGAGGACCAGGAACTAGAGCCTGGTTAAGCTTTTAGGCTTTGGAGCAGCAGTTCAGCTGAGATTCATTTGGATGAGGACACAGAGGCTTCCAGCCTGAGGAAACAGGATCAGCTGGGGAACTGTCTATCCCGCACACGGTGCCCTGAGGAACTCATCTGCTCATCAGCTCTCAACGGCCTGCTCCCTCAGCACACACCCCTGAGGGCAAGGCTTCCGACACTTGAGTCAGTGGAGGACAAAGTACATCCAAATCATCATACAAAGCGTGAACATTTAAGTGACGCAGTGCCGTGTACAGTCAGCATGGCACTGTGGTATCTCACAGTTACCTTTTTTTGTTTTGGTTTGGTTTGTTTATCAAGAGGGTGAAAATACATTCATTTTCTGTGAATCCCCAGTACAGTACCGTTGTGTTCCCTGCAGTCCACGTACTGTCCATGAGCTCTCTGTATTTGTCCATCCTCTTCATCTGCCACTTTGCACCCTCGGGCCTAAAGCCCTCCATTTCCTCGACCACTACACCTCTCTACCCCTAGTCAAGCTGGCAAGGCCTGGGAAATAACTACATAAATAAATAGATTTTAATGTACATACTTGTCAACAAAGACATAATACAGCATATCTTTATCTTGTAATTTACAAAATACATTGCCATTTATAATATTAAAAATGTCAAAGTTCATCAGCCTTCCTGAATTCTTTGACTATGACACATCCAACAGCGGAATATGAACATTCAAAAATAACTGGTAGACCTTCACCTCTGACCCCTGACCTGATAAGAGCAGTCCATAGGTACCAGACAGTGATGCCAGCCTCCTTCTACCAGTAGGCCCATGGACCTCCATGTTTGGAAAGAGACAGAAAGCAGGAAGGATCGGCTTGCTTTGGTTGCCCTGATCTCTTGCTCTTAGAAGGTTTAAGGTTCATACAAAAACTGATGGAACTGAGAGTCGATACACTGTTTCTTACCACCTGTGACCTTGCAAACGCCCATGCCCTCAAGATTGGGAAGGTAAATCCCACTTCTACTTCCTAGTCTTGGAAAGAGGTGCCTCTGAGGACAGTACCAGAGACAACCAGTTGGGTGTGGTAGTCTCTGCATTCTCCCTGAGTGAAGAAAAACTTCTCAGGGAAGTTGAGGCTCAGATTCTGTGGTAGTTTGACTAAGAAAGGCCCCCATAGGCTCATACATTTGAATGCTTAGTAATCAGGGAGTGACACTACTTGAGAAGGATTAGGAGGTGTGGCCCAAGCTAAGCCCATCGTCCTTCTCTTCCTGCTGCCCGCAGGTCTGGATGTAGAACTCTCAGCTGCCTCTGTAGCACCATGTCTGCCTGCATGCGGTCATCCCCCTGCCATGATAATGGGCTAAACCCCCTAAAACTCTAAGCACTCCCAAATTAAATACTTCTTTTATAAGAGTTGTCATGATTATGGTGCCTCATCACAGTAATGGAACACTGACTAAGACCCCAAGAGGTCAAACAAAAAAACCTAAAAGACTAAAAGGTTGGTGGGAAGATTAAGAGAGCAAGTGTGTGGGGGGAGGGGTGGTAGTGAAGGACAGAAAGAAGAAAAAGGAGACAGCATCTCACTTTGGGGGAAAATGCTGAACTGTCTTTCACTACATTACATTTCCAACAGCAATATGTAGTGTTCCAGTTTTCTCCATCCTCATCATAACTGATTTTTCATTAAAAAAATAAATTCATAGCAGGAAATACAAAACAGAATCTCATTGTGATTCTGATTCACATTTCCCTAATGTGAGCATCTTTTTGTGTTCCTATTGGCCATTTCTCCATCAGAGAGGTACCTATTCAGAGTCCTCTGTCTACTTTAAATTGGCTTGTTTTACTCTCTTTATTTTAAAAATATTTTAATTTTGATGACCTCTAATTTATCTTTGTCATTCACCTCTTGGGTGTGATATTTAAGAAGCTGTTGCCTTAACCAAAGTCATAAAGCATTATACTTGTGCCTTCTTTTGAGAGTCTAAGGGTTTAGGATTTACTTTGGGTCGTTTTTCTTTAAACAAATAAACAGAGTGAGGAGGGGTACACGTTCACTCTTTTGCACATGGGTATCCAGTTGTCCCATCACCATTTGTTGAACTAACTTTGTGCTGTAATTGGATATTTTTGCCCAGATTATGATAGGATTCATCTTGGATCCTATTAGAAGACACTGTCCTCATGAACCACCATTAAAGATACTAAACCTTTCCCTTTGTGTCATGGCCACTGGCTTCTCTTGGTATACTGTGTATTTTCCTTTGGAGCCAGAGAGTGACCTGTGCTGCTGATCTGGCATAGGGGAATGTCTAGCTGGCCACCTCCCTATCATTTTTACAGGTATCATGAAGTGTCATGTGTTGCCTGCTCTAGAAAAGAAGGGCTTAGACAACAGTCTCTCAACTTCACTTTCAGCTCCACCATCCTTCCATCTTTTAGTCTAAATGACGACCCTGTTTGTACCAAAGCCATCTTGGTTTCCTCTGCAGTACTGAGACAAGACTAAGGGAACAGCTCTGCAGCCCCAGAAAGAGGGCAGCCATCCCTTGGTGAAGAGCGTTTCAGGGGAGTCACTGGTCTTTGTCTCATGTGTGTGTTGTCTTTCTGTTACTCTGATGTGGCTTCCTAAGATGCTGAGGTGGTAACAGCCGGAGCCACAGAGTATCAAGGTCATGGCACCAAACATATAACAAAGCCTGCTCTGGAGATGAGGGAATCTGATGGCTGGAACTTTGGGCAGAATTTTTCCTAAAGCCTTGGGAATGTTTTAAGGGAGGAGGGGAGACAAAATGAGATGCTTCTGAAAGTCTAGATGACTTAGTCCTAGACATAAGAAAACGGACCTCTTTTTATTTTTAATGAGGGAATTAAGATTAATGGGTAAGGCCTGTTGTTAGTTAAAAGAGGGATAGCTTATTGAGAGGGGGTTATGAATAGAGTAAAGAACTGTTAATGTCTGACTGGGAAACAAAAGGTTAATGGGCAGAATGTTAGGCAAGTTCCAGGTCAAGAAAAACAGTTCTTTTTAAAAATCTGAGTAGTCCAGACCAGAAGAGGCTGCTGCTCCATTTGGCAGAGAATGCCTACTTCTAGAAGGTCCCCACAGAGGCTGGTGGGCCACCTTGAGGGATGCGACACTTGCCTTGAAGCAGAAGATGAAATAGCACCTAAGGCTACTTCCTACCTAGGCATGTCATCTATCATCCTCTTCACCTCCTTCCGTAATATTGGGCTCTGCCTTTCATTCTCCCACAGCGTCTCTCATACTCAGCCCTTCCAGTTTTCAGCTTTCCTGCACTAAAATCTGCAAATTCTCTACAAGAGCCTCACAGTCAAGGAAAATTTCATTATGGTCTCTTTTTTCATTTCGAGTACTGCTATTGGTTAACACCTGATACAAAAATCACTTCCTGTGGGAAGCATTGTATGTGCATCGTGTATTCGTGAGTGCGTATGTGTAGACCAGAAATCTTTGACTCTTTCCACTATGGGTCTACATTGCAACTTACGTTTATCTGTGTGGCTCTTCCATTGGTGTTGACTACCTATGTTGGTCAGCTCTCTGTCACTGTGACAAAATGCCCAAGATAATCTACTTTAAACCAGAAAATGTTGTAGTTAGAGTTTTCCTACCTGGCCCAAGGTCAGGACAAATCTCTCTCACCCGTCAGGCCCATAGACGCTCAGACCTAACCAAGTAAACACACAGAAACATATTGCTTACAAACTGTATGGCTGTGGCAGGCTTCTTGTTATCTAGTTCTTCTATCTTAAATTAACCCATGTCTATTAATCTATACTTTGCCATTTGGTTCATGGCTTACCTGTACCTTACATCTTCCTTGTCATGGCAGTGGCTGGCAGCATCTCTTTGCTCCAGCCTTCACTTCCCAGAATTCTCTTCCTTCTTGTCCCACCTACCCTATCCTTCCTGCCTTGGCTACTGGCCAATCAGCATTTTATTTATTTTAACCAACCAGAGCAACACATTTGACATACAGAACATCCCACAGCAAAATGTTTCTTTAGGGTTGCCATTTCAGAGGTTCATGGTTACATGGCCCTGCTGCTTTGGGCTGGAGGTAGCATTGCATCATGGGGGCAGCTTGTAGCAGAAGGGGCCTATTTACTTCATGACAACTGGGAAGCAAAGAGAAAGACAGGATAGGATCTGGTCTCAATTTTCCCTCCAAGGGTACCCTTCAAATGTCCTGACTTTGTCCCAGTATGTCCTACCTCTTATAGGGTCCACTTTGTCCACACACAAGCTGTGGACCAACCCTTTCTCACAAGGACCTTTAGGAGATGTTCCAGATCTGAAAGGTAGCACATCCTCCAGGGCAATGATGGTACTGTATCTTTGTACTACCAGAAGCTGGATGATTACCTCCTCCCACAGTCGCTTAACAGATGTTTTCTGAGTGAGTGAATTAATGAACAAATTACTGGGAAAATAGAAATACACATTTCTATTGAGTACTTTATAGGATCAAGGATAGAATGGCACAGTGATCAAAACCCATACTTCTGTGTATGAAATATTATATTTCATGTATATACCTAAGCTTTAGATCCCCATCTTTCTGCCCAAGGGAATGAATTTCATCTGGGTGATGAAAAGGAAATGTTTACTAACAATAAAGGGGATGTTATTGCAATGAGTTCTGGGCTCTGTCCTAAACTGAGGATTTAATATTAATGAGGAAGGAGAAACATCAGGAGATATGAGGGACCTCGTTTGAGAAGAACAGAGAAGCAATGAAAAACATGGTTAGCCATAATTCTTGTGTCTATCAGTGCCATTTTAAGAGAGGAATTGGACTCACTCTCACAAGATGCTAAAAGTTCTCAGTCAGTGGGCAAGAAGAAGAGACAAGGGTGTGGTGCTGCTCCTAGGAGCTTTGTGAAAAGCAGGCAGAGAAAGAATAGGCTAGAGATTTGTTCTAAGGGGTATTCAGCAGCCTGTGTGACACCTCCTCCGCCTCCTGGCATAAGCAGAATGCTGCTGCCCCTGTGCCAGCAGATTCGATGTGTAGCTCTCTTAGCTGAGATCATCTCCAGGAAAACTTGAAAAGCAGACGGAATTCACCACCAACTCTTCTATAGCCTCGCTTCTTTGACAGGTCCGGACATCATCCTGTATCTTCTCCAATTTCCAATCTCCCCTTCATCTCCCATGTCCATTTGGCTCTTACTCCTATCTGCAGCTCCCCAACAGGGCACCCTGACTTGCCATTTCCTGGACTTACTCCTCCCAGTCCTCCCCCGGTGACCATGGCACCATGTTTCCTCTCTAGAAAATTCGTTTGACCAGTTTGAGCTAAATTGTCAGTGGTTAACAATAGTGTTGATTCCTAGTGTGCTATTCTTCCCCCACAGGAATTCTGCCAGAGATTTTCAATGGTTTAATCAAAAGGTGGAGTAAATATTAAATATTAAGTAGATGAAACCACTTGAAAAGCTTATTCCTACTAAGATTTCTATTTAAAATGGAGGTTTCACCTTTAAAAAGATTGAGATCCTTAACAGATTTCACAGTATATATATATATATACATACATATATATATATACATATACATACACATATTTCAGTGGAATCAGCAGAGCACACAGCACTTGAGATTTTGTTTTTACTTTAATGATTTTAATGCCAGCATTTGCAATCTGAGGAGCAGTGCATTTGTCAAAGGAGCTAATCATCTTGATTTTTTTAAGACCTGAAAAAATAATAATAATGAGAATTTGGAAGTCTGCCCAGTAAGCTTTTGGAGAGCTGAGTGATGGGATGGTGGCTGGTATCTTTTCTGTGCCCTTTCTTGACACTTCCTCACCAGGGCACACCCTGCCCAACCCAGGGTGAACATAAGACACATCATTGTTTCCTGCTCACAGTCACCCATTGTGTTCCCAGGAAGGCGGGAGGCTGTCAGGAATTATTAACCGCTGCTCTCCTGAAGCTTTTCGACAGTGCGGTGCTGGCCGCTTCCCATGGCCCCTGGAACCTCTTTCCTCTGTGATAAGAGGAAGGAAAAAAGGACGTGGGGAGAAGACTGAAAGGGAGGAAAGAAAGGATGGGAGGAAAAGCGGAGAAAAGTTTTACCACGCAGAGACAAAGCCCAGCAGCCCCTCCCCCAACACGCAAGCTGAATATCATGTAACAAAAAGGGCCGCTGGCAGGACAAGGTGGTGCGTGAAACTGCTTGAAAGGGGCAAAAACAGAAGAAGAGGAAAGTGAATGTTAAATGGAAAAAAAAGAAAATTCCATAGGGGGGGAAATAAATTCCAAACCACCACATCACAACACTTACTTCGAAGCCGGGCAACTGGGAGGTAAAAGCTACAAGTTCCAGGCCAGAGACAAAACATCCACAAAATAAAGTAAGAATCCCCCACCCCCCGCAAACAAACAAACAAAAAAGCCCGGCTGTGGTAGAGGCAGAGGGATTTACGAGGCTGTCATCCCCAGCCAAACACGACACGCTCTCAGGAGTCCGGGGACCTGCTTCCTGTGCTTTGGTACCCAGGGCAGAGTGAGCTGCTCCACGGCTTTCCGGGTTCCAGGGAGCCCGGGGTTGGCCTTTGGGGAGGACGCCTCGGGGTTCTGCCCGTGCTGGGCCTCGTTCAGACTTCGGTACTGGAGGGACGCGAGGCCGATGTGAGACCCAAAGGGGAGCCTGTCCTTTGCACCCCGCGTGCGCAGTTCCCCACTCGCAGAAAAGGCTCCGCTCGCACCCAGGGCTCTCGGTGCTGGCGCCGCCGTCAGGAGACCCGCACCTGCTTTTTGTTCTTTCCTTTCCGGGGTCCTTCCCCGCGGGTTCTCTCTTAGTGTCTCCGTCTAGTTTGAGCTTAACAGCCAGGGCCTGGCACATCTCCATGTTTGGTCTGGCTCCACCTTGGAGTGTGAATCCTCCCTGAAAGGCTGCTCCACCTTGGAGTGTGAATCCTCCCTGAACCGCGGCTCCTCCTTGGAGTGTGAATCCTCCCTGAACCGCGGCTCCACCCAGAAGTACCTTTTTAGCGCTAGATGCAGCTCCCAGGTGAGCCCAGTGTGGACCCCGCCGGCTCCTTCCGAGGGCCCAGACTCGCACAACTCTGGATTTTCTCCATCCTGACCGCAGTCACTTGAGCTCCAGCTCAGCAGTTTCGGCCAAGGGTTTTGATCGGTAGTGCTTGCTCAATACTTTTCCCGTATTTAAAAGTAACTGTCCACACAGTCTCATCTGATCCTTCTGGCTACGTGTCAGAAGTCTTAAATTTTAAGCTGTGTTTTCTCTCTGTAAGAAAGACTGCCTTTAGTTCTTTGTTTTTGCCCATTTTCATGACATTGTAACCATACACAGAGAGAGATAGGGAGACAGAGACAGACAGAGAGACACACACACACAGAGACATGAAAAGAGAGAAACAGAGAGACAGAGAGAAACAGAGAGACAGAGAGAAACAGAGAGACAGATTTCTGATGAGAGCTCACACTGAACACAGCTTATATTTAAAATAGTTTTATTGTCTTCAATACAGTTTTATTGGAACACAGCATGCTTGATCTCTGTATGTTGTCTAGGGTATGAGTACTTCCATATATAACAAAATTAACATAATCTATACGGCCCTCAAGGCCTAAAAGTTTTACTATTGGGCCCTTTACAGAAAATACATTTTCTGCTCCTATATCTTGGGTCATTATCCATAAATTGCTGCTGGTCTATGAACTACTTCCTGCCTACTAGCGTCAACATGAGAACCTTGCCAAGCAGGTCACTGTGTGCTCTGTCTATGCTAGGCAATGCTCTTTTCTGCAGGAAGAACTTCCTGAGGAAGGAGTGATGCGTAGGCTTGGGCTCTGGTGTGAGCCCTTGGCCTCTGTGGATCAGCACTTTCCGTAACTCCAAGTTCAGCGAATCTATAAAACTTTAACTTTCTTTGAGGAAAGCACTTTCTTTACGACTTTTTTGGGCTGTGTGACTCACAGAGAAGCATGGAACTATGACTTAGCTTCTGCTGTTTAATAAACTACTCCAAAACTTTGTGACCTAAAACAAACTACAGTTCAGCGATTCAGCCTGGGCTCACCTTGGTGGTTCCGGCCATGACTGGGCTCCACGGCTTGGCAGTTGGGCTTATTCATGCATCTGTGGTCAGCTGGCAGACCAGCTGAAGCTGGTAGGGTAGGACGGCTTAACTAATACAGCTTTCTGCTCCGTGTGGTCTCTCTCGGTGATCAGGCCATGCTGGGCAAGGGCCTTGAGAAGCATCTGCAGGGTCCCCACAAGGCTGCCTTCAAAACTCACAAACTGTCAGCTCCTTCATAATCTCAGACCAAGCAAATTACAGAAGCCGCCCATTTATCTCTGGGGTGGGAAGACTCCACTCCATGCAATCAACCACAGGGAGGGAAGGAGGGTTATTGCCCCTCATCATCTCTTCATTCTTTTCAAACTTTGGCCAACAGTGGGGGATTAGCTTGAGAGGTAGAGCCTTGTTTACAGACTTCGGTCCGGTTTCCCTGCACATTCTAGTGTGCACTGTGATACTGCCCAGTTGATCTAATTTTGGAGTTGCATGTGAGCTTGGTGAGAGATTGACATCAAGAACCAAGCATTTAGTTTAGAGCAACAGCGGTGCAGACAGGTCCAGTTCTCCTGCCACAGAATCTGGTCTCCACTGTCCATGAAACTACAGCATTACAGATCACATGCTAAGCATGTCTGTAGTTGCATACCCAGGCACATATTGACAAGGCTTATTGATCCACACAGCACATTCTCTGCACAGGGAGGGAACAACTTCCAAAGAGATGAACAGAAGATTCTTAATAATAAACAACATCTCCAGGATCCTGACCTTGTCCTCTCCAACTACCTGTAATTCTGGGTTTAGAATTTGTTTATGCAAGAACACACTAGTTTTCTTTAAATCTTTATTTGTGAAGGAGGAAGAAACAGATGAGGGGGAACAGATGAGGGGTGGAGATTGTATAACTCACTTTGTCATACCTGGAAATTTATTTTAAGCTCAGCGCATTAACTCAGGGAAATTGAGTTCACAAACTATTTCTGTGAGATGTCCCCATCTTACAATGGAAGTGATCTGAGACATTGAGAAGTTTCACTATAACATTTCAAAATAGAGATAATTAGTAGAAACAGTAGTTAATGTATGTCTATTATTAGTAAGAATGTATAGATGAAATTAGACACAGAAGTGTGTGTGTGTGTATGTGTGTGTGAGACAGAGAGAGAGAGAGAGAGAGAGAGAGAGAGAGAGAGAGAGAGAGAGAGAGAGAGAGAGAGAGAGAGAGAGAAATCCAGGAATTTATGCATTTTAAGCAAACCCCTTGTACCACTGAGCTCTATCCCTAACCTAGACACAGAACACATACTGTGTGTGTGTGTGTGTGTGTGTGTGTGTGTGTGTGTGTGGTGTGTGTGGTGTGTGTGTGTGTGTGTGTGTGTGTGTGTGTGTGTGTGGTGTGTGTGTGTGTGTGTGTGTGTGGTGTGTGTGTGTGTGTGTGTGTGTGGTGTGTGTGTGTGGTGTGTGTGTGTGTGTGTGTGTGTGGTGTGGGTGTGTGTGTGTGTGTGTGTGTGTGTGTTCATACAGAGGCCGGAATTCAACACTAGTGTCTTTCTCAATCTCTTTTCTACCTTGATTGTTTGAGCCTAGGTTCTCCTTGAACTTGGCATTCACCGGTATTCAGCTCTGTTAGCAGATAAGCCCCTTGCCTCTGCCTCCCAAGGGCTTGAAGTACAGGTGCATGCCACTGCTCTTTTTCCCCAGCAGTACCGGAGATCAAAGGCAGATCCTCAGCTTGTTCAGCAAACTCTTGATGTACTGCCCCAACACAGAGCTCTTGCGTGGGAGGCCATGCTGGAAACTGTCTTATGAGTCACGTCTGCCCTTCCTTAGAACCGACACACAGACATTATCTGTGGTGCTCCTTGAAGCCCTCAGAGGCAGAATAAGCCAGAAGCCCCTACCTTTTCCAGCCTAGAACTCATTCTTATCCTCTGTGCTTTGCCGTTGCCCTCCCAAGCCTCTCTCCTGCCCACTGCAGTAAGCCTGGCTTTTACTGAGCTGTTTCCTAAGAATCCCTGAGAATTCCCAGATAGGACTCCATCATTCCACAGATACATCTCTGCCTGACCCCTCCCCCATGTGATAACTGCACCCCTGAGGGCTGCTATGCATTTCTTAGGGTAGGATTTTACCACTCTCAGCCACTAAAACTTCGTCTTGGAACACTTCGCCATTATGGAGGTCCCAGACCCTTCTTCAGATTCCGACCCTGGCTCCCGAGACCAGGCTCCAGTCTTTAACAGGCATCTCTGGTTGTTTAGCAAGTAACACACTGGTCTGACATTTCATGAACGTATACCAGATGTAGTAGTTCTTAGAGTTCACACACCCAAGGCCTTCCACAGGAGTCCTGGGGAGACAGCTCTCACTTTGGCCTCAACCTGCTAACACGGTACAGGCTGCTTCACATCCCCATGGAGAGTTCTCTCAGACACATTGTCCTTTCTCAGGGTTGAGGCCATATTGTAGTCAAAATAGAAGAAACTCTCTTCTGGTCCTATTTCCTACCCAACGATGATCTCTTTCGGTACTTTAACATCCTGGAATAAAACATAAGCTCAGGAGAGCCGGGGCTTGGTGTTTTCACTAACATATTCTGAATCAAGGAAACATGCTTGGCACTGTAGGGCTTTGATAACTCCTGAGGCATTGAATGAAATGGTTTGTTCTTTAAAATAATGATGCTGATAATAATAATAATAATAACAACCTCCCAATGGCTGGGGAGATGGCCTAATTAGTAAAATGCTTGCTGGACATTTACATTAACTTGCAGGACTTGAGTTTGGATAATTGACACCCACATAAAAACTGATCATGGAGGTAGGGTCTATAACCCCCGGCATAGAGGGGGAGGGAGATAGACAGATCCATGGCTAGCCGTTGTAGCCAAAATCAGTGCTCAAAGTCCCTTGAGACTCAGGAATCTCAGGAATATCTCAGGAATTAAGGCAGAGAAATGGAGGAAGATACCCAGGCTCAACCTCTGGTTTTCATACACATACACATATAGGTGAGCACACAGACAGACAGACGACAGACAGAGAGACCAACGTACACATCAACTGGGGCTAGATAAATATTATATTTCCAGAGTGCAATTATTTATTTTAGAATGATAGCAGGAATATCTAGTCCAAGAAAAAGCCAGTCTACTATGCTTTTGAGCAGCGGTTCTCAACCTTCCTAATGCTGTGACTCTTTAATACAGCTCTTCATGTTATGGTGACCCCCAATCATAAAATTATTCTGCTGCTACTTCATAACTGTAATTTTGCTGCTGTTATGAATTGTAATGTAAATATTTTTTGGAGATAGAGGTTTTCTGAGGGGGTCGCAACCCCCAGGTTGAGAACACTGTTTTATAGTCTCTCCTCCCTCCAAATCTTTTCCACAAAAGTTGCTGCCATCCCAACTGCTGCTTTATAAGTGCTCACATACGCTGATTCCAAATCACCATGTAATCATAATTTCCAGACAGACTGAAATTTAACTCCATGGTTGGAGAAGAGCCATCCTCCCAGAAGAGATAATCTATAGAAATGAAAGCAGATCCTCACTGTTTTATAATTCACCCTCAAAACCATAATTCCAAATTGGGCTTAGGTTAGTTTTCCATAAAATAATAATGGGGTGACAATTTCTCAAAATAGATGTGACTTCCTCCAAAATAAACCATAAACTCCATGTTTGGATATACAGAAGCAGTCTTCTCTCTTCAGACGGGCAGTTTCCTCCTCCACAGGCATCGAATGTGTCCAGAAAGACCTTGGCGGCCGACTCCAGCGAGCATGGACTCTGGGACCCTAGAAGATAAACCAGACCTCAGTGTGTGGAAAATCCTCTCTGATCTGACTCAGCAGAGTGTTCTCCCTCTGTCACTTGGGGACTTTGCCACATATGCGGCCTTGTGGATGTCCATGTCATGTGATAGACCCTTGCTGCTTCCCCAGCTTTCAACCAGCCTTGCCCTGTCCGTGAACTGCGGCCGGGTCAGTCAAAGGTAATGAGGGTGTAATTTGTTGCGCTAAAGGTCGTTGTCTTTTCTCCTGTATCATCTGATTCCTTTTCCTTCACAGGCAGTTCCCCTCCTTCCTCCCTGTCCCCAACTGTTCTCTGTGGTGCACCTCTCAGATCTCTGGGCACCTCCATGAAGTCTCTCATTGCATTTGATCCAAACACACAGTCTTTGAGCTGCTTCTAGACATCTCCTGAGCAATGAAGGTACATTAAGGCAGTTGCTCTGAAAAGCATGGGACTTCTGTGAAAGGGAACTTGGACTTGAGCACTTTGCTAAACTCTCTCAGGACTAACCAAAACCCAACTGCTCGCCAACTGTTCTGGTTAGCTCTAACTTGACACCACCTGAAAGTTTCTATGTCACACTGCCCTTGGGGGGATGTTTGGGGGGAGCGGATTGTCTGGATTTTTAACTGATGTAAGAGGTTTCACCCCACTGTGGGTGGTACCACTCCCTATGCAGGTGATCCTGAACCATGTAAAGGAACTAGGTGAGCATGAGCCTGCCAGCCAGCAAGCAGCGTCCTCCACGGTTCCTACTGTGCTTCTTGGGGTGTGAAGTGAGTTCTCGGGTAGAGATCATACTGTGCAAAATGGCAAGTGGGCCTGCCTTCAGGTTCCTGCCTTGACTCCTCTCCATGACACACTGGAGCGGTTGTGGGAAGCGTTCTGTAGGAAGCACTCTGACATTCATGAGAGGAGGACAGAGAAGAAGTAGTCGCTAAAGGACCAAAGCAAGGACAGCTCCTGAAGGGCCCTGCTCCCAGGCTGGGTGGGCAAGTGAACAAGATTTTACAGATGCCTTCATGTCAGTCAGTAGGTTGTTAAGGGCAATGGCCCGTTGTATCAGCAAACAGGCCGTACAAGCGGTGCTTTAAGCAAATCACTAAATCAATATCTAATAATTGGTCTTTTCTACGTTATTCTTCTTCACTACTTTACTTAGAATTCTAAGCCAGATAAACGCTTTCCTCTCCTGTGCTGCCTTTAGCCAAGACACTTTTATCCCAGCAGCAGAAACACCACTAAAACACCAGCTTTCCCTGTTTGCCTCTTACTCACCCTGTGTTGTGTGACAAAACTTTCCCTGGGGAAACACAGCACACCCATGTCCTCACCCCAGATAGGGAATCCCACCTCAGTACAGATACCACCAAAGTCCAACTTGGTGAACCAATGGGTTTGACTGGGTTTTCTTACAGGAATATGGGTGAGAAGTTACTTACAGGAGCAGAAATGGTTCGAAAGCAGCTGCATCATCAGGGCCCACCCCAGCATGGGTGACAGCTCACAAAAGCTGGGAAATCTGGGATGCACTGCACAGCCTGCAGGCCACTCAACGGGTTGGAAAGAGTCCTTTCCAGGTGCCTCAGTGGGCCTAACCCTCTTCCAGGCAGATCAGCTGGTTTCTGCTTCTTGCAGGCAACTGGTCTGGTCCCAGGGTCTTCTTTTCAACTTCGCTTGTGTGAGAGGTGTTGTGGGACATTTGTGCACTGTGTGAAGATATAATGATGTGACAGGTTTAATAAAAAGCTGAACGACCAATAGCTAGGCCAGAGGCACAGGTGGAACTTCCCGGCAGGGAGAGAGGGGATGGGGGATGAATCTAGGCACAAGAGAGGCGTGGGATGAGTCAGACACACAGAATGGGACAGAGGTAAAAGCCACATGGTAGAACATAGATTAATAAAACTATGGGTTATTTATGTTATAAAAGTTGAAAGCAAGCCTAAGCTAAAGGTCAAGCTTTCATAATTAGTCTCTGTGTGTGTGTGTGTGTGTGTGTGTGTGTGTGTGTGTGTGTGTGTGTGTCAGAGTGTGTGTGTGTGTGTGTTTCAGTGTGTCTGTGTGTCAGTGTGTGTGTGTGTGTGTGTGTGTGTGTGTGTGTGTGTGTGTTTCAGGGTGTGTCTGTGTCTGAGTGTCAGTGTATGGGTATGTGCACATTTGTGGTTACCCACAGGGGCAGAAAAAGGGCGTCAGACTCCCTGAGCTGCAGCTACAACGTGGTTTGAGCCACTTGACACGAACACTGGACTCGAAACTCTGATCCTGTGAATGACAGCAAGCCCTCTCCACCAATGAAGCATCTCTCCAGCCCCTGTCTCTGTCTGCTACCACGGTTTCACTTTCCTGTCCTCACAAGGGTTGCCTTAATGAGTCTCTCCTTTTTCTCCCACTGGCCAGGACAAAACCCAAATTACCACCAGTGTTATTGAGAACAGATTGAGGGAAAAGGTGATAAGCCTTAAGTTTGGTATTGGCTCATAAACCCATCTGGCAGATGAGGCTTCATCTGGTATGAACATGACCTGTTACAAGTTCATAGATGCTCAGTAGCCAACAACTTCCCTCATTGTGACCTAGGGAAATATCTTAGTAAGATAAATGCTGTCGAAACACTGTGACTTGATGCAGGCATTTGAGACATGTGGGAGTCGATAGTGTCTACAAGTAATCAAACATATTTAAGAACACAGAAAAAAAAAAAAAGCAGACTTAACATGGATCTCCAGATACCATCTTGCTCCCCATTAGTCTGGAGATGGTGATAATTAGCGTTAATCATCAGCATGACAGGATCTAAAATGATCTCAGAGATGGGCCTCTGGGATGTGAGAGATTGTCTTAACTAGACCTGATTGAGAAAACTCTTATTAACAATAGCGGGACCCAACATCCACCCCATCTGTGATCTGCTGGAGCACATGAAGGGACCGGTCCTGCAGACCCAAAGCTTCAGGATCTCCACCACACAGGGCAACAGCAGGATAACCAAGAGGGAAGTCCCAGGGAGGGTTCAGCACCAATAGTGTAGCAGAAGCCAGAGGTCTCAAGCTGGACCAATGACTCTTTTGCAAGTAAAGACATATGGATGAAAGGTTTACTGTGTGACTCACAGTGTCACACTGCAGCTTCCATGACAAGATTTTTTTCTTCTTCTCTCTCTTTTTTTTTTCTTTTTTCTCTTAAATTTTATTTTATTTTATTTTGGGAAGAGGTTGCAAGGGCGGAGGGTAGATACAAAGGGATGGGGAAATGAATGGAATGGAGATGCATGATGTGAAAGACACAAAGAATAAATAGAAGGGAGGGGAAAAAGAGTGGTGGGAACATTCTCTGTGAGAACACTGGACTACATGAAACGCAGACTGGAAGCTGAGTCCCCAGTTGGGGAGGCAACATCACGTTGCCTCAAGCTCCCGCTGCCTTGACTTCACCTCCGTCATGGTCTTCGCCCTTGAACTAGAAGCCAGAATCAGCCTTTCCCCTTTAAGTTGCTCTGTCTTCAGGGTGTTTTATCACAGCAACAGGAAAAGTGGCTAACATAGAAGCCGAAAGGGCCAGGAAGAAAAAGAATCAGCTAGCCTTTGGTTCATAGTTTGCCTACTGGATTCAATGATATGCTCCATGATCCTTCTCCAGATCCTGGGGGTGTTACTGGGGGTGGCACCTGGGCTAATCCCACAGAGGATCCCCAGGCTCTGGCGGGAAGCCTACATAGTAAGACAGAGTAAGCACACACCTCTGGGACAGTCTTCAGATGCCCAAAAAGATAACACATCAAAACAGTATCCTATCCCAGGAACATGTTGAAAATTTCTGTTACCATTAAAGACCTAACTGATTCAAAAGTTCAACCACATTTCCTAAACTCCCAGTGTGGATGCTGCAGAGAGCAGATGGGCCCTTCAGGAGAGCTGTGTATTGGTGAAATTATTAAGGCCACTCCACGTAGTCAAAAGGGAGGTTTATTTTGTGGGGTAACTTACAAATGAAGGGATAGGTTGCAGGGTCTGGCAAAGGTATGGCACAGTCCGGCGGTGTTCTCTGGAGAACTCTGCTCGGTCTACCTCCTGCATCCAGCATCCCAGCACCAAGAGAGAGACCTCCTCTCGATCCTGGGTCTTTCAATTCCTCCTCCGCATGATCATTGTGGGCATGATCATTACCTCAATGGGGGTTGGAACTTCCAGGCCAAGGCTGGGGTGGCTACCCACTACAGCTGTGGGCAGTCTTGGGCTTGATCAAGCAGTATATGTAATGCTCATAGATATAGCAGATGATCCCCATCTTTGTGCTAAGCAGAAAGGTGCTTCTGCTACAAGGTGTGCAGTTACTGACTTGGACAAGGTACCTTCTTCTCCTCTGATTACATATTTGTTTTCATGTGAGATCGACAATAATACTGACTTTTGGTTCTGTGCCAATGCTGAGGCATCGCTTTGATATCCTGCCGTTATATTCTTACAGAATCTGAATCACCTGCCCATCCCTCAGAAAGCCACACTGGCTCATCACATCGATGATGTCACAATGACTGGACAAGATGGGAAGAGGTGGCGAGTATCTTGGATGCAAGTCACACATACACACTCCAAGGGTAGAACCCCTCATTTCTGGAAATGTTTTAAGGAAGGTATTGGGATATTTAAAAGGCAGGTCCCTAAGCTTTGCATACTCAGTTACAAGTAGATCTCATTTTGTCCTGGAGGCTACTTATTTAACACCTAGGAATATTGATTTTGTCCCATGAAAGGTTTCAGCTTCGGGGGGGGGGGGGGGGAGGTTCAGAGCAGGAAAACAAACAAACAAACAAACAAAAACAACTGATTCAAGCCAAACCATGTTGCTTGCACCACTTGCTCTTGCCACGTTGGAGGTGACAGTGGTGGGAAAAAATATACAAGATAATATCAATGACAAGCCCCAGTGGAAATGTGGAAACCTGTAATGCAGAATCAAAGCCATGAAAATACCCTGGGACACCTCCCTTGGGAGCAATGTGTGCCCCTTTCCCAGAAGCATTTTGAAAGAGCTGAAAGGAAGGAACTAATCAGGCTTGGTTAAGCCTGACTTGGCTTAATATACCAGATCATGCCGAAAAAAAAGATGGACCTCCTTTCCACCACACTTGGGAAGTCCTGAAAGACAGTGTACCTAGGGCAGAGCTAAAAACAGTATACTTGGCCTCTACACTAAGCGGAACGAGAAGTGGCCCAAGGTGAGGATATATACAAACTCCTAGGTAGTAGCCAGGGGCCTGGCCCTCTCACTAAGTGTCTGGAAAGAAAAAAAAAAAAAAAAGATTAGACAAACAATGGAGTACAGGTGTCTAGTAAGTGGCACAAAGTCTGAAAACGTTTTTTATCGCCTAATGCCCAGCAAATAGCATCCACCATGAATAGGTGCTTAGCAGCCAAGGAGGCAAAACGACTCGGCTAGCTGACATCAATCATCCGTAGCCCCCTCAGCTGGTTGATGTTGCTTCAGAACTGTCACAATGGACTCTATTAATGAAGAAGTGATGATGGCTGACACAGAAGCCCAGCAACATGGACTGCCATGTGTTGAGGCTGCTGATAACAACCGCTGTTTCTAAATACCTAGCCTTTCAGTGGTAGAGAGCAAGACTGAATTCCCAATAAAGCCCCTGGATCCTGTTCCCTCCTGGTCTCCTGGGCCGGGTCAGTCACACCTGTGGGAGGTAGTAGGGGATCCGAGGGGATCCCACAGGAAAGACTCCAGTCCTGTGACTCCTCTGCTGGCTGTCTCCTGTTACTAGACAAATCCTGAACAACTCAGCATTCTGATAGGACAACACAATCAACAAATTTTCCTTATGAAGGCTTTTCACTTCCAGAAAAAAAAAAAAAAAAAAAAAAAACCAGCCAGTGTAAGTATTTCTTATTAAAAGGTAAAAAAAATTAAAACAGTAGGCCACTAAGAAAAGCTTTAGTACAAGAAAAAAATTAAGTCCAAAAATAAAAAGAATGGCCTACAGGGAATACAAGGGAATGGTATAAGATGGAGAAGCCAGCTGAAATTCACACAGCAATAAGAACTCAAAAGGGACAGTGCCCCTGCCACCGCGTCTCTCTGCTGCCGCTGCTTTCCTGCTCACCTGCCTGACCGCCCGCCATGACCAGCCTTAAGGACATCGAGGGGAAGTGGCACCTGACGGAAAGCCACGGCTTTGAGGAATACATGAAGGAGCTAGGGGCAGGCTGGCTCTTAGGACAATGGGTGCCATGGCCAAACCAGACTGCATCATTACTTGTGATGGCAACAATATCACCGTTAAAACCGAGAGCACTTTTTGAAGACGACACAGTTTTCTTGTAACCTGGGAGAGAAGTTTGATGAAACTACAGCCAATGGCAGAAAGCACCTTCACAGAGGGTGCCCTGATTCAGCACCAGAGCTGGGATGGGAAGGGAAGCACAATAACAAGAAAGATCAAGGACGGGAAGTTGGTGGTGGATTGTGTCATGAACAACGTCACTTGTACTCGAGTCTATGAAAAAGTAGAGTAAGGATTTCGTCAGCTCCTTGGACAGGAGTTAGCTGCAACAGTGAATAAGCTCAGTTCAATGAGCAGGTCATAATATCCATACTACTTCTTTTCTTCAGTTTTATTTTTCATAACTGTGTTCGATTGTCTTTATCACCAACACTTTACATGAAACCCATGTTAAAGTGTTGATTTACCTAGGATCTTTCCTTTGGTTAGTAAATAAACGTGTTTGTGCTAATTAAAAAAAAAAAAAAAGAACTCAAAAGGGATGTTCAGGTATCATCAGGGCAAGGTATGGTAATGTATATGTAAGGTCAACACTCAGGAGACCGGAGCAGGCAATTGCAGGGGTAAGGCCATCCTGGACTGGTAGAAGACCCTATGTAGAATATATTTTTTATTTATTTATGTTAATATATACATGTTATATGTAACATATATATTATATTCCAATTAAAACATGATCAGCACAACTGTAATTGCTTCTTGCTTTCAGGCTTGTCCAACCTTTTGACATAGGCAGATGATGTTACCATCTAAAGTTGACACTCAAGGATCACATGAATCAAGTTATAAAACCCAATTGCAGAAAACAAGTTCCTAACTCTTTAAGTGAATTTATGACTTTGTGTTGAGCTACATTCATTGTTTATCATCAGCTTACACATTAAAATCATTAGATAAAATAGTTATAATATGCCGGGTGGTGGTGGCACATACCTGTAATCCCAGCACTCAGGAGGTAGAGTCAGGCAGATCTCTGTGAGTTAGAGGCCAGCCTGGTCTACAGAGCAAGTCCAGGACAGGCTCCAAAGCCAAACAGAGAAACCCTGTCTCGAAAAACCAAAAAAAAAAAAAAAAAGTTCTTATCAATAAAATCAAACCTGAGCCAGGTATTAGGGTGAATGCTGGATGATCAGAGAAACAGAACAAGCCACAGCTTCCTCACCTTGCCAATTCCTCAGCTGATCCTGTTTCCTCAGACTGGAAGCTTCTGAGTCCTCATCCAGAATGGATCTCAGCTGAACTGCTGCTCCAAAGCCTAAAAGCTTAACCGGCCAAATGCTTAACTAGCTCTGGTACCTGGTTTTCATGCCTTATATATCTTTCTGTTTTCTGCCATCACTCCCTGGGATTAAAGGCTCTCTTTCTGGGATTAAAGGTGAGGGTCACCCTGCCTGGCTGTTTCCAATGTGGCCTTGAACTCACAGAGACTCCAGATGGATTTCTGCCTCTGGAATGCTAGGCTAGGTTTAAAGGTGTGAGTGCCACCATTTTCTAGCCTAAGTATCTAGTGGCTTTTCTGTTCTCCGACCTCAGATAAGTTTATTAGGGTACACAATATTTTTGGGAACACAATACCACCACATATCTGCCTCTCCCACTTCTCTTTCTGAGCTTCTTGTCCCAGTTCTTATTTGTTTTTATTTTTAAAAAGAGGAGGGAGGAGGCAGCACAGACTTCTTGCTAAGCTTTAGTGGTAGGGTCTACACTATTGAAATAATGTGCACACTCAACATATTGGTAGAAAACATTGCTAGCTAACATATTGGCAGAAATCTTATTTCATTAAAGAAAAATGGCATTCTAATGAAATGGTTACACATCATGCTTTGGGAAAAAGATTTATTTATTTTTATTTTATGTGTATGAATATTTTGTCTACATATGTATAAGAGCACCCTATATGTGCAGGCCAGAAGAGGGATCATGTTGCACAAATCCTAAATGGCTTTATAATAAAAACCCAGAGCCAGAGATCAGGGTTAAACTTGAAAGATCAGAGAAGCTGAGCAAGCAACAGCCACCACCTCTTACCTCACCAACTCCTCATCCTGAAAGAGAGCTGAGTTCCTGTCTCCTCTTGCCTTATATTCCTTTCTCTGCCTAGCCATATCACTTCCTGTCTCAACCTTAGCACTGGGATTAAGATATGTGATCACAAGTGTTGAAATTAAAGGTGTGTGCCACTACTGCCTGGGCCTGTCTCTCTTTTATACTGGATTAATCTCATGTATCCAAGTGTGGCCTTGAACTCACAGAAATCCAGACAGATCTCTGCTTCCCCACTACTAGGATTAAAGGTCTGTGACACCACTATCTGGCCTCTTTGTTTAACCTAGTGTCTTGTTCTGTCCTCTGATCTCCAGGCATATTTTATTTGTTCAAAATGTCACCACATTTCCCCTTTTTTGTCTAAAATAATAAAAGGTTATAACTAATACAAGAAAAACTATATGCAATAAGTACAATAGCTATATGCAATATAAGGAAAACTATAACTAGATAGTTATAGTTTATAACTCCCTCAGAGACCCAAGAAGGAAATAATATTAACTGAGTAAACAGGAAGTATAAACAAGCAACTTCTAAAAAATGTGAGAAATGACAGAAACAGCTGGCTGTCTGGACAGTCAGCCAAGTTTCCTTTGCAATGTTGGAGCATCCATCTTCATCCTACAGGCCTAGCTTATCTGACAGACTTATCTGTGAAGCAGGATTTTCTGAAGGGCCTTCCTATCTTATCTTGGCAAAGTTCAGCAGTCCTTTATTTTGTGTCCTGCTTGTCCCATTTGGACAGCATACTGTCAGCAGTCAAGGCAAGGGAAACTTCTTGCCCAGTGGCTAACTTCTACCACAAAGAAAGTAAACTCCATATGGAGTTTTTTCGATGCCCATCACCTTCTCTGAAGTAGATTGGTGCTGCCAGGAGCAGACATGTCTCATTGATATTGAAGAAAAGAACCTATGTTAATAAAACATCTTAAATGTCATATCCTGTAGATATCTGAAGTGTTTGAAGATGACCTGTCTATCTACAATATATCTCTGTTTGACCTTGAAAACATACCTAGCCTGACTACAAGTTTGATTGTAATAGGTGACTAACTACTAACCTGAATTTCTTTATTATCTTAAATAGTTTGTAATAATAACTTTAAGTTTATTTAAGGACTAGCAATTTGTATTACATTGTTAAATGAGCTATATAGGTACATGTTAAATGAGCTATAGGTACAATACCTTAAACATGATTAGGAATATATGTACATAATGTTCCAAAAAAATAATGTCAACTTTGTACCAATATACAAAGATCCATATCAATGTAAAATATTTAAAACCAGTAGTTGTTTTTTAAAGTAGACTTGATAATCTACCCTTTTATTCTATCATAGCTGTATCCCCCTTTTTTCTTTTCAAAACAAGATCCCTGAATCTAATTTCCTTTGTTCAGCTTTTCTTTTTCTTTTTTTCTTTTCTTTTTTCTTTTTTTTTTTTTTTAACCATTACCAATACAATTTTGTAACCAACCACCCTAAACAATGACAAATATCCATTACACACTCTTGGGAATCGGGTGTCATGTTTTTAAATTTACTTCCAGCTGTCAGTGAAGGCATCTTTAAGGAATCTTGAAAAGAAAATTTGGGGTTAATTGTCAAGTCCTGGGAGATGTAGCTGTATTATTTGATGTCCAGTCTCTGCATAATGGGAAAGTGCAGGGCTTGTCTCAAGTCCTGGCTAGAATAGTCTGTGAGACAGGATCATCTCAGTTAGCCCTCTGGAAACTGTCCTGAGCAGTTTGTAGTCCAAGACAATCTTTGGGTGGTGTTTGTCAGCTTAGTGGCATTATCATAGTCCATGTGGAATCATTGTTGTGGGGCCCCATCATCCTTTTGGAAACTTCAAAGGTCACTGTTAGGCATGGTCATGGTTCACTGCATAAAACTGATAGAGATTCAAACCCAAAATCATGTACAGGAAGCTAGATGAAGTCTTTTTCCTAGAATTAATTAGTACTCTCTATACGACCATTAATATGACAAAAGTTTAAAATATATATAATATATATATATAAATAAATATCTTACACATTTTGATGTAAAATTCATACCTTAAGAAAAGTTTTAAAGAGTCAAAATAAAACCAAAGGATCATGAGATTAGTAGCAATAAAATAGTCCTTAACTTTGATTTTCCTTCTGTCCCATATTAGGTGGTTCTTCTTACTGACACAGAGATTTTGCATTTTCCTTTAATAAGCATGCTTGGGTTTAGAGAAGGAGAGAGCCACACTCCAACTTCATAGCCTGTTTAAATTTTTAATTGAACTGGGACTACATAAAGACCATTTGCATTATGTGTCTGTAGAGAACAGCAGAAAGCATTGAGAGCTAATGTATTGGCAGAAATCTTATTTCATTGAGCAAAAAAATGATATTCTAATGAAACTGTAACACAATATTTGGGGGGAAAATATTTTTTTGTTTTTATTTTATGTGTGTGAATATTTTGTCTGCATGTGTGTAAGAGTACCTTATGTGTGCATGCCAGAAGAGGGTGTCCCCTAGGGCTGGAGTTAGAGGTGAGTGAGCAGCCATGCTGCTGCTGGGAATGTAACTCAGGTCCTCTGCAAGAGCAGCAAATGCTCTTAATTGCTGAGCCATCTTCCAGCCCATATTAGGAACACTTTGTAAAGGGTAAAACAAAACTCACCATAGAATATATTCAATGATAAAGAGCTGCTGTAAAAACACCAGAGATAAAGATAAATGGGCACTTGTGTGCATTACTAATGCTTTGAACAAGAACCAACGTGTGGGATGGAATCAGAAAAACAACCTATTTTTCTCTTACATTGTCAATTTAAAAGCATTGGATGCATTTGATCCTTCCTCTGCTTTTCTGTGGAAACCTGAGTTTTCTTTTTACTCTTCATAATAAAAGTTCACTTTAAGGGTCTCTCTTGACTTAAAAGGGGAGGAGATATTTAATGACTTTCTTTAAATCATATAATAAATGCACACCTGCTCTTTTATGTCCTTGATGTTGGTAAAGGCACTAAGAGTATTCTAATATTTACTTGTATTGCCTCAGAAGTTTACAAATTCAGTCTCTTCAGGTAGCTGAAACCTTTCCACACCGGGCTTTCAGCCAAAACATTGACTGTAACATTCCATTGTGAGTGGATGAAGAGACTTACCCAGCAGGGTACTCCAGGATTGGCTGGAAAGCATTCTTATGAAACACTTTGGTAAATGATTCAGAGCAGATGCCTGGACTCTCCAAAGTGGCAGGGAACACGAAACACCCCAGTTAGTAAAATGCCAAGTCAATAGGATCGACTTCAGGAGGACAGCACCAGCTGGGTGAGTGGGCAGAGCAGCAGCGGGTGAATTTTCAAGGACAAGACAGCAGATGCTCTTAGGACAAACACTCCCAAGTCAGGGAGACGGCCTCAGAAGGGCTTTGGAAGGTCCATGCTTGCACAGGAAATAAGGCTCTTTAGAGTTCTGTGTGATTGGATACTGTACCTTAGTACTTGAGCTGCGGTACTGTATCTTCATTGAGTCATTCTTCATTAGTGAAGGAATTCTGAAACCCAACATCAGGTCTGCATTTTAGAGCAGCAATTTATCTGCAGTCAATATCTCCAGAAATATTTGCGACCGAGTTAAGGTTTTAAATATATATATATATATATTCTCCATATGGAACTACTTAGAAAGTCTTGTGAGTGTACTAATATTTTCTTTTTGTTCTATAAAAGCGTGTATATATCTTTCCCTATGTATTTCTCTCTCCCATGCACATGTACATACCATTGACAATGTAAATATGTCATCATTTGAGATATAGTTAAAAGTCAGTAGAGGATCTCCTCTTGTTTTCTCATTGAGAAGGAGAGATTATGGGTTTGGATGGCTGGCACACATTCCTCTAACAGGCAGAAATGCCCTTCAGGCACGTTAGGTAAGCTGCCTGCTTCTGCAGGAGCTGAACTGCAGCCAGCCTTGTACAAACTCATTTCATAAATATTTCTTTCTTTAAAAAAAAAAAAGAGAGAAGATAGATAGTTTCAAAAATTTCCAGGGAGATGTTGGAAAGTCTGCTTGTGACTAGACTTAATCAGGAGGAACCACCTCTCTGTTCTCGACAATGGTTTAGTTCATTTACTTTGGACCATACGTATTAGCCAGAACTTTGGAGTTTCTGTGTAAGATCACATATTTTTCTCATTTCCCCATTTTATTAAAATAACATATTTATGTGACGAATGCGGGCCTTACTGTGTTGCTACAGTACTGTTTTTGAGTAGAGGGAATGTTTTGTTACAAAGATTTCATGACATCTCTATGGCTACAAATATTTACGTATTTTTTTAAATGTCATGGTCGATTGACCATATAGTAGCTCTCAGACTGCATCTAACTTCTCTACCTCCTTGACAAGCATCCCTCACTGTCTGTGTTGCCTCTACTTAATGCTGCTCCCTGGAGATACTGTGTGTGGCCTAACCAACCCCCCATGCAGCCTAACTATAAGCTGATGCTAAGGGCTGATGGTGCCGCTCAACTAATAGAATGCCTGACTAGCCTGTGTCAAGCTCCGGATTCCATCTCTAGCACCACATAAGCAAGGTACATGTCTTTAACCCTAGCACTCGAGACAATAGAGGTAGAGGCAGGAAGATCAGGAGTTCAAGGTTATCCTCAGCCACATAGCAGTTCCAAGCTAGTCTGGGATACATTAGACTCTGCCTTAGAAAAAAAAAAAAAAGCAAGCAAACAAACAAAAAAGCCAGTACGAGCAATTTTCAAAGTGAGTAGGACCTGAAGATGGTTCAGGAATAAGGATTCATTAACTTTTGACCAATGTCAGTAGCATTAGAACAACTCCACAGGCTTCCGCTGAGTGATTTGAAGATATAAGCGCTGTTATATTTATTCACGCAGTATTTGTACTACTTACCATCTCCCTTCATGTCTGATACTAATATGCAACACTGCATCTTCTCTTTGAAACAAAATGCTGCTTCTCTCTAATATTTAATGAATAGGTCTTACCTTTAGCAATGCCTCATTTTTCTGTATTACATTCTCATATCTAAATATGGAAGACATAAAAGTAGAATTTTTATAATATTTTTTTATAATTCATTTATTTATTTTATGTGTGTTGGTGGTTTGCCTGTATGTACGTCTGTGTGAGGGTGTCAGATCACCTGGAACTGGAGTTACAGACCATTATGAGCTGCCATGTGGGTGCTGGGAATTGAACCTAGATCTTCTCGAAGAGCAGTCAGCGCTCTTAACCACTGAGCCATCTCTCTAGCCCCTCACTGATATCTTTAATTAGATGACATGATGACATACACACACACACATACACACACATATGTGTGTGTATGTGTGTGTGTATATGTGTGTGTGTGTGTGTGTGTGTACTCATGGGCCCAATAATTCTCTAATTAGTGTTTAAATTCTGTTTGGAACTCTGGAAACTTCTGCTACTTCAGTTTCCAAATTAAAAAACAAAAGGCAGCATGAACCTGTTAAGACATTTTCCATCAGGAGCGACCTAGAGGAGAGAAGAGGGTGTAAGGGGAGAGACTGGGAGGCAAGGAAGGAGGGGACTGCATTTGGATGCAATATCCGAGAGAAGAACTTACAAACAAGCGGCAGTCCACCCTCTGCGAAGGTCCGCTTTGACAACAGTTCTTTCGGACTGGCTCCTACAGCGTTCCACCCCCAATTAGTGTCCAAGCTAAAAAAGCAGACACACCTCTCATGTGCTCTCAGTGTGGGTAAACCAGCCCCCAAAGCCTTGCACTCTCATGAGTTTGCCTCCAGACACGGGATGGTGGAGTTAAAAAGCAGTCAACCTCGAAGGAGGGAATGAGGAAGTCGCAGAGGAGCCACACCCAGTCCGGGCCGAGGGTGTACACCGAAGATAAGTCTGTCCCACCTGCCTGTCCTGATGTGCCCTCTGAACCCACAGGTAAGGAACCCCACTGGGCGATGGTGGCATGAGCTTTTAGCACTCCCGAGGAAGAGGAAGGCAGACCTCTGAGTTCAAGGCCAACATGACCTACAAAGTGAGTTCCAGGATGGCCAGGGCTACACAGAGAAACCTTGTCTCAAAAACCCAAAAAACCAAAACAAGAAACCCCAGCCCCTAGAGATATGGAAGACAATGTGCCCTTCTAGCCCTACAAGACAGGTAGTAGTATTATCTCCATATTTTTACAGATGAGAAAGTGGATTTGAGGTCTTTTTTAGCACCAGTTAGGAAATTGGCAGCTGCCTGTGAGAGTCATGATCCAGATGCTCAGTCCTGCAGCCACAACGGTCCAAGACGATTATCCAGCATTTCTGGAACTCTTTGCTTTAACTGTGCCCAACAAACACCCTGATTATCTGATAATTTATACATCACAATAATTCTGTGTTGTACCAGTTGGCATTAAAATATTTATGTATTGAATATTTCTTTTCTGTGTTTGAATACTCTCTTTTCATATTGGTGTTGAATTTCACTTTGGTCTTTGCTGCCAAACCAAGATACCATTGGCACGGATATTGGAAGTGGGCAATTCTCCCACCCAGCAGGACAGTCTTCCTGACTCGAAATCACCACAGAGAAATTTGCTGTCACCTCATCTCTTAGAACTAAAGCCAGAATGGAGGAAATCTCCACCAGGGGGCAATGTATCACATGATCAGAAAAAGTAATAAATTGATAGCAAGCAACCATGTTTTGACTATAAACATTTTTGGCTTGTTGATTCTTTTTTTTCTTTTTGGGGACAAGGTCTCTCTACAAAACCCTGGCGGTCCTGGAACTCTAAATAGAGACAAGGCTAGTCTTGAACTCATGGAGATCCACTTGCCTTTGCATCCCAAGTGCTGGGATCAAAGGCGAGTGCCACCACGTCTGGTGACTTGTTGGTTTTAAACTTGAGCTAACCTGAAAAATCAGAAGATGTAGCAGTTACTGGCTCTGCACTTCTCCATAACAACGGGTGCCTAATTTGACTGGCCAGGAACTCTTTGGTACCCCATCCTTAGTATAATATACACTCGTGTCTTTATGCCCCGCCTCCTGCAGCTTACCTGCCTGACCCCTGTAGTCCAGTTTATGAATTCCTTGTGTAAACAAGGCCATGACGTGAAATAGAATTACAAGGAAGGACATATATATATCCTGTAGACATTTTCAAATGAAGAAATGTTAATGTTAAGTTCTTGTTTAAAAGTATTATTTTGGGGTGGGGATTTAGCTCAGTGGTAGAGCACTTGCCTAGCAAGCACAAGGCCCTGGGTTCGGTCTGAAGTAACCTGTTCTAACTATGTCTTGTTTTCCTGCTGAAACAGAAAATTTCATATTCAGCTTGAATCTACTTTTCCAGGCATCTGGGCACTTCCCTTCCTCTATCCTATGTGTTTTGTTGCCTCACACCAGTTTGGCATCCAGCCACGGCTGACGGTAAAAGCAAGAATTATACAGCTCTCGGAGCGTGCTTAGATGTCGGTTCCCAGCTCAGCTGCTCCCTTCTCTTTTGGAGGGGTAAGAGGGCCCGGTCTCACGTATCTGCTACTCACTCTTCTGTGAATTTACTTAGAATCCATCCAAATGAAGCAGAGCCAGCCAGCATCGCTCTCCAAGGCCTTGGCAATGGGGCTCTCCCTCTTGCCAGACTCCCAGACTGTCCTCACTACTCAGGGTCAGAGCATTTCTGACTCCATGGAGCAGTGGCTGTTGCTCTGTAGAGCTGGTTTAGAGTAGAAGGCGGCTCCAGCTTGGGGCCAGCAAAGCTTGTTTTGAGTTATTATTCTGTTTGTTATCGAATGACTTGCTATTGCATGCTGAGACTCTGTTTCCTGAATTCTAAATGGAGGATAAGTCTTTTACCCTCGCCGCTTTCCTGCAAATAATTGTATAACTGCACATAAAACAACACTGGGTGTAGAGTGGTCTGGAAAAACGCCTCAGAGGCAAACTGACCTGAGATGGCCACGCCTCTGCTCTCAGGACTATAGGAATCCAGATGCATGTGAATGTGTTCCTCATTCTCATCCTCACAGTGAAAGAATTTTAGGGCAAAGTTGGTCAGCTGCTGGAATTCTGCTTTTAATTTCATAAAAGGCATTGACTGAAACACGCTATACCGTAGAATCCCTTGCCACATGGGCCCTTCCACCAATCAGCAGCTGAACAGGCAAACTGAACCTTAGACATGGCTCTGTACAGCTCTTTGGGGGCTACAGAGATTGCTCAGCCAGCAAAATGCTTGCCGAGAAAGCGTGAGAAGCAGAGATGGATCTCCAGTTCCCACGTAAAAAACCAGGCATGGCATTGTACATCTGTGACCCCAGTGCTGGAGAAGCAGACAGGAAGCTCTCACTGGCCAGCTCATCCAGCTGAGTTGGTGAGCTCTCGGTTCAATGACAGATCCTACCTCAGAAAATAAGATGGCAAGTGATAGAGGAAGGTGCAGAAGATCAAACTCTGACATCCATGTGCATACAAGCACACATGCATGTGCACCTGCACACACACACACACACACCATAGGCTCTGAGGAGTTGGGGATGATGACACTGGACGCCCTGCTTTATTGCTTTCTGCCTTATTCCCTCAATACAAGGTCTGCCATTGAACCTGAAGCTGGGCTGGCAGCTGGTAAGCCCTAGAAGTCTGGTGCCCCTGCTTTCCACAGGGCTGGGGGTTTAGTCACGTGGGCAGCCATGCCCGACTTTTCGTTGTTAAATAGGTGCTAAGGATTTGAACTTGGGTCCTCACGCTCATATATCTCCCCAGCATTGAAACCTGGTGGCTCATATGACTAATCCTGGTACCTCAGAGATGGGGGCAGGAGATTGCCTGGAATTGTAAGCCAGGCTGGGCTACACAGTGAGTTTCAGACTATCCGGGTCTAGTGTGTGAGTGTCTTGCTCCAAAATCAATGGAAACAAAAATCTTCCTACTAGCTCTACCTCACCCCTCTTAGAACTGTGGTGTCGGGAAATGAGGGAATGTTTCCATGTTATAAAGCAGGATAGTCAGGCTTTCAGATTCACTATTTTTTTTAAAGTTAAAACACACATCAAAAAAAATATATGATTACTCTTGCTTCACATTTACTTTGTAATCATATATTTAAGGATTTCAAAATAAAGCCATATAAAGCACATTTTATGGCATTGCTGGGAAGGATCAATTATCCCTTCTCCTCATTTTAAACCCAGAAGGAGCTTGAAGCATGCCATTTCATAACAGGGTAAAATATGATGGTGTGTCATAAACATGTCCTGTTGGCAAAAGCTGCTATCCAAATGTTTTTTGTAAGGTATTTTATCTTGATTTTTCAGAAGCCAGGAATCCTGCCAGCTTCTGGAATGGGAACAAATTTAAATGGAGATAATTTCAGGCCTTGGAATTCAAATCACTTTAGAACTTCAAAATACACAATTAAAAAAAAAAACCTATCATATCAGAAAGCTGTCAGAATAAGGTGCTGGGTGCAGTGGCAGAAGGATCTTGGGCTCCAGGCCACCCTGCAAAGAGAGCCCCGTGCTGGGGGATGGAGTCAGGGAAGAGAAAAATAAGGCAGAGGAACCAAACGGATTCAGGCTCTGGCTGCTTCTCTCAGGGCCCTCTTTCTCCTCCTTGGCCTAACCAAGGATGGGGAAGACTGCCTTGTGGAGAATCCAGTTAGCGTGCCTTGGGGAAGCCTGTTCCACTTAGGGCTACTTCCCAGCAGATCTCTCCCAGAGTGAGAAATGAAAACAAAAAAAAAAAACAACAAAACAAAACAGAAACTCCACTCTGGGCATTTTATAACTTACTCATTTTCCTGGTATAACTAAAATTGACGCTGTACTGCTGGCTGATTGAGTCTTGATACTGGCCGTTTAATTCATGTTGGAGGCTCGCTCTCTCTCTCTCTCTCTCTCTCTCTCTCTCTCTCTCTCTCTCTCTCTCTCCCCCTCCTTCTCCCCCTCCCTCCCTCCCTCTCTCTCCCCTTCTCCCTCTCTCCCTCCCTCCCTCTCTCTCTCTCCTCCCCCTCCCTCCCTCCCTCCCTCCCTCCCTCCCTCCCTCCCTCCCTCTCTCTCTCTGAAACACAATTTTGTTATGGTAACCCTCCTGACTCAATATTGCTAGTGCAGGATTATAGGCATGCATGAGCACACCTGGCTTCATTCTTCAGATTTCTCCAACTTCTCCCTTACGCCCCAGAGCCATCCCATCAGTGAATCTTTTTTCCACATGTAAATGCATCTAAGTGTATCCACCTTTTTCACCCCTGACACTCCAGTGCATCCCAGCAACACTTCTTACTTGGGGCTTCAGCCATAGCCCCTTCCTGCCTTCACTTCCTCCGTCAGTACCCGCATCTCCTGGAGGCCATCAGAGTGTGACTCCCCTGCTGAGAGCCCCTTCTCCTGCTCACCACACTCTGCTCTGCTGGCAGTTGCTTCAGGGCTGCCTTTGAAGTACAGCAGTCTTGAGTACTCCTTGTGTGGTGTGCACCCCTCTTGTCGCCCTAGGCTCATTTTGTGTGCTGCTCACTCAGAGTCTCTTACTGGTCAGGCCAAAGAAACTCTCTTTTGACTCAGGTCATCACTCAGGCTTCCCTTTCTTCCCGAGAGATGCCTCGCTTGTCTGGGCGCTCCTCACCGCTCCTGCCTGCGTGTGTTTCAAGCTCTGGGTGAAAAGGCTCGCTTTGTCTTGCTCACAGCACCTACAATACGCTGGCACACAGCAGGGGTTGGAAAATCAATGAGTCAGGGAATGAATGAAAACTAAGTTTGCCTCTGTTCTCCAGTTTGGACACAACTGAGGATGTGTTGATCGTGACCCACCCTGAAGGGTATGGCGATTGTGATGGTCACCGTGTCTACTGTCCGAAGATAAGGAAGAGGGACATTTTTCAGATTGGATCTGGTTTATTGAGCCCTACTTTACAGACTCAGGCTCCACATTGAAAATTTCTAGTCAACCATCTTCTCATAATTTATTATTTTTGAGTCTCTGAAAGAATTGAAACAAAACTATAGGGAGCACTCAGGTGCTCCACTGAGACTCAACACTACAGGGAGCACTCAGATGCTCCACTGAGACTCAACACTATAGGGAGCACTCAGATGCTCCACTGAGACTCAACACTATAGGGAGCACTCAGATGCTCCAATGAGACTCAACACTATAGGGAGCACTCAGGTGTTCCACTGAGACTCAACACTATAGGGAGCACTCAGATGCTCCACTGAAACTCAACACTATAGGGAGCACTCAGATGCTCCACTGAGACTCAACACTATAGGGAGCACTCAGGTGTTCCACTGAGACTCAACACTATAGGGAGCACTCAGGTGCTCCACTGAGACTCAACACTATAGGGAGCACTCAGGTGTTCCACTGAGACTCAACACTATAGGGAGCACTCAGGTTCTCCACTGAGATTCAACACTATAGGGAGCACTCAGGTGTTCCACTGAGACTCAACACTATAGGGAGCACTCAGGTTCTCCACTGAGATTCAACAATTACCAACATTTTGCCACATTTTCTGTTTTCCTCCTCTGACTGTCTTTATACTAACACACACCACACAGTTCTCTAGACCAGTTATTATAGTGATGACTTTATAATAGTTATTTCTGTCTCTATCATTTCTTCCCTGCTTATCAACTGGCTTGATCTACAACCATGACTTTTAGTCACCATGATGAACATTTGAATTAACCCCATAAGTACACAGTGCCCAATTAGAAGAAGCATGCAGAGCCCAGCACTGAATTATGGGGTTTACCTTCATAAAAAGTAAATCCTAGCTGGGTGGTGGTGGCGCACTCGGGAGGCAGAGCCAGGCAGATCTCTGTGAGTTTGAGGCCAGCCTGGTCTACCAAGTGAGTTCCAGGAAAGGCGCAAAGCTACACAGAGAAACCCTGTCTCGAAAAACCAAAAAAAAAAAAAAAAAAAAAAAAAGTAAATCCTGAAATATCGTCTTGTCCTTTCAGTATGAAAGTGTCCCTGTATAGTGGCTCTTGTTATTACCATAATTCTATCTGGTCCATAGATGTGTTAAACTACATTGTTGTTAATGATACAAATACCAAATGCAAGAAATTTACATACACTTTCCAACGCTCCCAGGTCAGCCTTCAAGTGAGGCATTAATGATCTCTGGCCACTGACGCAGGCCCAGTATTACCAAGAGTCCATGTGTGGTTTCATTAGTTACAAAATATTAGGTTGGATGTTTCCTCTGAGGGCTTTCACTGTGTGGGTTTTGCACAGGTTAGGACTTGAGCTAATTTCCTGAGGAAGTTGTTCATCAAAGGAGTCTCAATGAGCTAACCTTGAGTTTGAAATTCTCCACAATGATCAATAAGTGAACAGGACAGAAAGGATTTTTTTTTTCTTACAATTTCAGCTTATGATCGTGACTCACAGCTTGCTGTGCCAACAGGATGACCCTTCTCGAGAGATTTCAGTCCTGGGGTGGCTACTGATCAGACTTTACAAACTTGGATTGCTTAATAGTGATAGCAACACCTACTTTCAAAATGTTTTTTATTCATCCATCCAACTTGAGTGACATTCAAGGTGGCTAGTGACCGGGAGCTGGGAACACCGGCATGGAATACCATCCTTCCCACCAGCCAGCTTCCACTGGTTTCCTCAAATTCGGGTCCCTCTCTAAATGAGCAGATGGGGCGAGGGTGAGAATGTAGGAAGTGATTTAAAAAAAAAAAAAAGATGGGGGGAGGGGTGGCCTGGAAAGGGAAGCTAGCTAAGAGAGCATAAAGAGTCCCCGAAAACACCAAGATTAGCAAACATGCCATTGGGACCTGGAATGAGAAGAGAGCCCAGGAGTAGGGTAGGGCTGCTGGGGCCAATTATTTAGAGCACTGTACAGGCAAACAGGCACCCAATAAGCAACTGGGAATGCAAACACCAGATCCATTTCTTGTCTTCCTCATGCCCTGGAGGAGAGGCTTTGTCTAGCCTTACAATCAGGCTTCCTTTACCAGTTTCCAGAAAGCATACAGCATAGTGGATCTGAGTTTGATCCCTGGTACCCACATGGCAAGAGAGAACTGAGTCCTGCAGGTTGTCCTCTGACTTACACACATACACACACACACACACACACACCTTAGCACATGAGGCACACACATACACCCAGCCCAGCCTCAACACAAATAAGTACATGTAATACCAATCATTTACAAAGAGTGCATTCTCAGGACTTCAGGTGCATCTACTGTGGTTGAAAATAAGATATAAGCAACAGGCTTTAACATGGTGCTTCATCTACTTTAACATGTTAAGTAAACTAACTACTCAGTCTTGGTCACTCTTGCATTATAGTTAAGAATCGTCTTGCCCTTCCAATGGATGGTTTGGGACAACAACCCAGCCACAAAACTCTCCACCTACAATTTGTCCTGCCTAGAAGGTGTACTGGGGTAAAGGAGGCAGAATGTGTGGGAGTGGCCAGCCAATGACCAGTCCAGCTTGAGACCCATGCCATGAGAGGGAGCCCACCCCTGACACTGCCAGGCTGGATAACCCAGAGACCCAGGCCAGAACCAAACATGGCTGGGAAAAAAAAAAAATTTTTTTAACTCAATGAAATGATTCCTAATGATATTCTGTTATACTCATAGGTTGGTGCCTAGCCCAATTGTCATCAGAGAGGCTTCATCTAGCAACTGATAGGAGCAGATGCAGAGACCCACAGCCAAACATTAGGCAGAGCTTGGAGAATCCTGCGGAAGAGAGGGAGAAAGGATAGTAGGATCCAGAGAGGTCAAGGACATCACAAGAAAACCCACAGAATCAACTAACCTGGGTTCACAGGGGCTCACAGAGATCTGAACTGACAACCAGGGAAACTGCATGGCCCTCTACATATATGTGACAGTGTGTAGCTTAGTCTTCATGTAGGACTCCTCACAGTGGGAGCAGGGGCTGTCTCTGACTCTGTTACCTGCTCTTGGGACCCTTCCCTCCTACTTGGTTTCCTCATCCAGACTCAGTAGGAGAGGAAGTGCCTAGTCTCACTGCAACTTGACATTCAGTGGCTGGCTGATCCATGGGAGGCCTGCCCTTTTCTGAAGAGAAACAGGAGGAGTGGATGGGGGTGGGGGACTGGGAGGAGAGGAAGGAGAGGAAGCTACATTCGTGATGTAAAATAAATGAATAAGTAAGATCTATGAGTATATTACTGAATATCAGTAAAGTTTTAAGAAATTGGTTGAAAAAAAAAAAAGAAAAAGAGAAAGAAAAGATCGTCTTTCCAGGTACAGTGACATGAGTTTATTTTCCTGCACTCTGGAGAGAGCCGGGGATCACCGCAAGCTCCAGGTCAGAGTGGTCTGTGCAGTGAGCTCCAGCCCAGAGGGGTCTTTGCGGTAGCTCCAGGCCAACTAAAGTTTCATAGTAGGAGACACTGTCTCAAAAATCAAACAAACAAGTGAGGAATTATTGGCATATGGTGGCACGTGCCTGTCAAACCACAGTCCTTGGGGCTGAAAACAGGACTGTGAGTTTAAAGACAGACTAGACTAGTAAAACCTTGTTTTAAAAACCCAGGGACTGTGGTAGCATCTGCAGAATCCTGCATTCAGTCCTCAGTAGCACACACACACACACACACACACACACACACACACACACACACAATCACACTAGATGAGGAAAAGCACTGAGCTTCAGGGTGATCCACGGTCACTTTCTACTTGGACAAGCTCATTTACTTTCTTCCTAGTCTTAAAAATGTATGGCTCGTCATAAAATGAGAGCCCATGACCTGATCTCTTCAAATATTGTGCCGAGGGAGTTTAAAGTCTACTTCGTTTTTACCCAGGTCCAGTTTCCTCTGAAACACCTGGAAACATTCCTCCTGAGGAAAGAAAGCAACTTGTGTGCTCATGTTCATAAAATTGTACTGTGAACCCAAAACACAAACAAGCCATTGTGTGGGCATGGCTAACACGGGACCCGGAACCTGAGAGCTTTTGGAAAACTAATCTGAGCTTGCAGGAGCTGTCAGAACTTAGTGAGTGCTCATTGAATAAAGAATCATGGAGACACTCAGGTAGAAATGGCAGCGCCACCCTTGAAAAAGGCAGGTTATTTTGACATGTGTCTTTGGATAATTTGGTCAAAATTGGGTACCTCCTTTCTTCTGCTTCCCTATTTCAGTCCGTATTCCAGTTTCTTGTTTTCCTATGCTCAGATCACAGCTAATTGCTTATCATCTATTTTCTTTGAGACCAGGTAATTTGATAAGTTAACTCATGCTATGGTTTGTACTGTTTTTAGCCACTAAATATAACACACTATATTTTAAAATGTCCTTTTAGAGACAATATTTAATTTTTAAATTGTTTTTGGACTCTCTCCGAACCTCTTCCTCCCCCCAGCCCTTCTTTGACCTTCCTGTGCAGACTGTTTCACCAGATGATTAATTTAATAGTGGGGTTTCCACACACCCCCTGGAACTTTGGTGCCCTTCAAACACATCATTTGAAGGGCAGCCAGCATTGCCTCCCTTTCTGGGGCTGGGAAGAGGAGAAATGGGCTAAGCTTTCGCACAGCCTAGAGGAGTTCCTGAGACGTGCTTGTGACTCCACAGAAGGTTTCCACAGCGGCTGTTGGGAGATGGGACTGATGTTAGGTCTGGACAGTTCTTTGTTGTTTAGAATGGTATCACACGTGGTAGAAAATTTCAGCATCCCTTGTTTTATCCCCTTGAATTCTAAGTGCATTTTCCCTCCCCCACTGCTGCCTGCCAGTTGCTGTGGCAACCAACATGCTTCCCACACGATTCCAAATGTGTCCCTACCAACCTTGGTAAGAGCAATTAGCTGACTGTTTACTTAGGGATTGAACCCAGGACCTTGCACATGCTAGGCAGATGCCACATCCCTAAATAGTAGATGAGATTTTTGAAAGCCTTTTTTAAATATTCTTTTATTTTATGTACGGCTGGAATTATGGATGATTGTGAGCCACCGTATGGGTGCTGGGAACCACACCCAGGTTTGTGCAACAGCACAAAGAGCTTTTAACTCCAGACCCATCTCTCTAGCCCCTAGATGACTTTTTTAGGACATTGGAAACTTCTCTACAGAAAGCACAATATGCCCTACTAGCAAGCTAAGTGACCTTGGGCCTCCACTGATCATATCTTGGCTCCAGAGTATATTGTATGTGTGGGAGAGGTAGAGAGGAGTCCTCTCCCTCAAGATTCTCAACCTAATTCCAGCCCACAAACTCCCCACCAGGCAGGAATCCAGACCACAGCAATGGGGAACTTCTTCGAGAGCCTTTACTGGGTGGAGAGTGAACCTTACAGAGGAGTGTTTGGCAGTTTGACGCCGACTCTTCTAATAGTGTGACAGCCAGTGGCCCTGGAGACATTATTCCACTTGAGGGTAGCACAACCTCAGAATTTCATCACATTGAAGTTGGAGTTGCCACCTGTCTCATGATCATTTTCTAACAACCATACACACGGGAAAAATTTGGGTGGGAGTACTCTGCCTCCCATGGCATAACAAAACATTAAAGTAGGGGCTGGAGACATAGCTCAGCAGGAAGAATGCTCGCCTAGCATGCCCAAAGCACGAGGCCAGACCGCCAGCACTGCATCAACCCAGCATGGTGGCGCACGCCTGTGACGCAAGCACTTAATAGGCAGAGACAAGAGGGACAGAAGCTCCACCTCATTGCCAGCTAGAGGCCACCCTGGGGCACATGAGACCCTGTCTCAGCAATACAGAAGTCAGATTATTTTCATTTCAGACCCCGGCTCAACAGCAACAGCAAGAGCAGCAACAAATCCTATATTTGAAAAACCCACTAAAAGATTTGGAATGCATTTGATAAGAAAGTAGAATGGGGAGTGACTTGAGGAAGGCCACCAAGGAAGGGGACGAGTGAGGACAAAGTCTAAGGACACATAAGTATGCAGCCTCTTTGATGAAACCCTTTACTTTGTGTACTAACCTACAAAATTAAAGAAAAACAAAACGAAAAACTCAAAGAAATCATGTTAACCTAAAAAATTTCACTAACAAGAGAATGCAAAGAAATTATTACGGGACACGATTTTTGGTGAATCAATGTCTATTAATTTTTCATGATCTTGGGATTAAATATTTTAAAGATACTTATAAGAATAAGAACTGCAGCGTAGTGCCATTAACAAAACACATGGTGAGCTTATGGTAGCTAATTCTAAGTTTCAGGGGCCATAAAAAGTTTCATTGGGGGAGTAAAGTCCTTTTGTTTTCCCTGAGATAAGATACATGTGTAGGAGGCTTATGAACACTCACTGTGCCATTTTATTAAGTGGTGTTCAAAGAGCATAATTTACAAGAAAATTACACGGAGAAGAATTTCTTTAAAAATTAACCTAAAGAAGTAAAGCACATGAGCTGAGTATGTAGCTAATTGTAGGGTACTTGCCTAGCATGCAAGAAACCCTGGGTTCAGCCCTCATCACCATATAACCCAGATGTGGTGGTACACGTGAGGGAATGTAAGATAGACGTAGGTTTGAGAGTATCAATATATTTTAATAATATTGACTTGCACTTTGAATACAAATTATTTGATATATAATTCTGCAGATCAGTTCCCCAGAGGTGGCTAAATTGCTAGTTATATTGAAAAGAAAGTCAACTCTATTTCTTCCCTTGGGATCCATGGGTTGGCCAGCAGCCAAGGCGGTGAATGAAATCCACCACACCGTGAGTCCCTGGGTACACAGGCTATGTGTTTCCTGTAGTTTCTACGGTTGGAGTCTAACATGTCAAAAGGCTCTTGAAATACAGATAAATGAAGAGGAATCCACTCCTTTTTAGTGCCACAGCTACAAGCATTAGTCACTGTCCCTCTGAACCACACACACCCTAATTAACTCTGATCGCCAGCATTAACAACCACAAACATTCATTTATAGACACGTCATTCACAGGTGAAGGCCATTGTGTCCTGTAGTTACTAAGGTCAACCCCATGGCCTAAGCACCGTTATCAGCGTTTTAAATGAAGGAACTGAAGAGTCTTAAGAGTTCTAGTTTGTTCAAGACAACATGGAACCAAAATGGAAACTGGGTATCTGAGACTTGAACCTGTGTACTGAGAGCCTATTTGAGTGAAACGTGTTCGAAGAGAGAGTGAGATACTTCCAGAAGATGAGCCCTCTGGTCTCCATAGAAGGAGACAGGGTCTCATACAGCCCAGGTTAGCCTTGCACTCCTGATCCTCAGGCCCACACTTCCCAAGAGCTCATATTGCAGGTGTGGACTCCACACCTGGCTCCATTTGTCTCTAAGTGCACAATAATAGAAGCAATAACAAGGCACCAAGTAAAAGGCTAAGAGCAGGCAAGAGCAATGACCTGAGTTTAGAGGCTGCTGAGCCCGGATACGGGACGATGACAGGGTTTATACAGTGAGGCTGCTGTGCCCAGAGACAGGAGGATGACACGGTTTATACAGTGAGGCTGCTGTGCCCAGATACAGGAGGATGACAGGGTTTATACAGTGAGGCTGCTGTGCCCAGAGACAGGAGGATGACACGGTTTATACAGTGAGGCTGCTGTGCCCAGATACAGGAGGATGACAGGGTTTATACAGTGAGGCTGCTGTGCTCAGATACAGGGGGGATGACAGGGTTTATACAGTGAGGCTGCTGTGCCTGGATACAGGGGGATGACAGGGTTTATACAGTGAGGCTGCTGTGCTCAGATACAGGGGGATGACAGGGTTTATATAGTGAGGCTGCTGTGCTCAGATACAGGAGGATGACAGGGTTTATACAGTGACCACTCTGGATTCCCAAGGCAGGCAAATCACACAAGAACAATAAAACCACCCAATGTGCCGGGTGGTGGTGCCACATGCCTTTAATCCCAGCACTCAGGAAGCAGAGTCAAGCAGATCTCTGTGAGTTTGAGGCCAGTTCCAGGACAGCCTGGGCTACACAGTGAACCACCGCTTCAAAACAAAAAACCACCCAAATGGGTGTCAACAGTTGTGTTCCCAGGTCTACATCTCATCAGGCTACTTTCCACTGTTCTGGAGCGCTCAGTTTTGCAGATGGGGGCAGCAAGAGTACTTTTCTTGAATGCCCCAATGCAAGTCTTGTGGAATAGATGTATACCACATACAACTCCCAATAACTTAGAAAATGTCTCCGTCTTACTCCTGAGAGCCACGGAGGAGTTCCTCACACGGAGAAACACATTTTCTCCATTTTGTTATAGTCCCTCTTGCCAAAGACCCACCTCACTACAGCTTCCCTGAAGACTCCATTGCCACCACCATGAAGGTAGGCCTGTGAACTGCCCAGTGCCCACGTCAAGAGGCGCACTCCCTATTCACCCCTATTCATCCCACAGCAGAGCTCCTAGCTTGACTCTGAGACCTTGCCACTCCCAGTTTCAAGACTTTTCTCTCCTCTTCATCATCTTGGCTCAAAAATTTGTCCAAAAAGTAAGAAGCATCAGGTCTCTGTGTTCTGTCCCCTCTTTGTACACATCCAAGGAGAAAGACGCCCTTTCTCTACAATTTGAGGATAAGTAAACACACTTAGGCTTGTTGACAGAAGTCTGGCCCCAAATTAGACAATCAACAACTTCCATCATCCAAACAGAATAGTGTCTTGTTTTGGTTAAAGGTACAGTTTCATGCTTGTTTATGCATAATTAAAATGAATCATTTTAGTGGACCTCCCCCCCTAGACAAAGGCAATGAAATAGTGACGTTAAAGATAAATAAATCCTTTCTTGAAGCAATCTAAAATAGAAAAACAATGAACAAGTTGTAAGTTCAACCTTGGCAGAGACAGCTTTTCATATGTAGACTTTAAAAAAAAAAAAATCCAGAATTGGTGTTTTAAGTTTGGTGACTGAAATAGGTTGTAGGGTAGACAGAGCTGGAATCTGGGTTTTCTCAGGGAAAGAAGGGAAGAGGGGGGTGAGAGAGGTGTAGTCACCCTGGGAGAGAGTGAAGAATGGCCTCTCTGTGCTGCCCTGGTTAGCTCTTGGTCATTTTCTAGGTATGTGTCATTTCTGGCGCTTGCATTTTCAACACAGTCCTACTCTTGTTCACTGAGCTCGGTGTCTCCGTGGTTTTCTGGAATGCTCACCAAGAGCCTCTTTCAAAGGGGGAGCTGCACAGGCTACCTAAACATTGCACAGCCCTCCTCCTGAGAGCTGCCCGTACGCTTTGCTTGAAATGGTCAAATCACTACCAAGACTCACTTTATTGCAGCTTAGATTATACCTGAATTCCTTTCATTTTTTCTTTCCCAAATTCCTATGCTCTAAGTAATTTTTCTACCTCCGTATTTTTATCATTTAATAAGCTGCCATATGTCCCTTATAACCTATAATTATTTACACATACTTCCTAATAAACCAGTTTCTGCATATTTTCATGAACGCTGACGCCTTTTTCCCTGGTTTGGCTGCCTAGAAATAGTGAGAAAGGGCCTGGGCTATTCTGCTCATTTTCCTCTCCCTCATCCAGGGAAGGGCTCCTCTCCTCGTTCCCATTAGGAAGTAGAAACCTACCTACCTACACCTCTGTCAGCTCTAGGAATGCTTTAGGATGCTGAGAGTGTGATGTGAGAAGAATAACGGGAAAGTCTGTAGTGGCTGTCTTACCTCATTCCTGTCATTGCCTGCAAGCACAATCTGCTCCTCCTGAGGCATGGAAAAGCACCCCTCCTTCCTTGGTAGAGACAGGAGGAAGACCATCTACCTCCGCTGCCTGATGGCTGTCAGGATGCAGAACCTCACCTACATGTAGGTTAACGTCTGTATGGTCGGCCTTCCGTGGTCATTGGATTTCACAGCTATAGATTCAAACAATCAGAGAATTCACATTGGTACTCATCCTCTTCATACGTACCCCCTTATCATTAGCTCCTAAACAATAGAGTGCAGTAACTATTTATATAGCACTGATATTTCATGAGGTCTAAGTTAAAAAGCAAAAAAAGAGTCACAGACTTTGGTATGAATGAGAACCAGCTGAGGGGCAGTGGATGTAGCTCCTTTGGCAGAGTGCTTACCTAGCACAAAAGGAGCACTTGACTTCATCCCTAGCGCTGTGTAAACTGATCACCGTAGTACATCCTGTAATCTCAGCACTGGGGAGGAAGAGACAGGATCAGAAGGTCAAGATCATCCTCTGCTATGTATCAAGCTGGAGTCAAGACTGTCTAAATGAATACACCTGAGAATGGGAGTCCTGAACTCCCCTCATTTCCAGGACCTTAGGATTCTCCACCGAGGGCAAAGCCTAAGGCCTGCTCAGCAGCTTCATGGGTAGAGGCACATGTTTTTGAGAAATATGGATTGAGATGTTAAATTATTTATTGTCCTTTAAAACAATGGGGGAGCGGTGAGGAGCTGAGTTCAAATCCTCCAGCACTCATGTGAAAAGGGTGTGTGTGTGTGCATGGTAGCATGTGGTTATAACCCCAGCACTAAGGGGAAAAAGGAGAACCCCTGGGGTTTATTGGCCATCCAGCCTAGCGAATCAGTGAGCTCCTGGTTCAGTGAGCAACTGTCTCAAAATTAAGGTGGAAAGCAATAGAGGAAGACAGCTGATATTAACACCTCTGGCCTCCACACACGGGTGTCCACACAAGCACTCTAGAAAGAACACACACACACACACACACACACACACACACACACACACACACACACAAGCTGTGGCTAGTTAAGAATATCATAGAGGAGTTTGACAAACAGATGGGAAGAAGGCCAGGTCTGTCATGTCCTTTCCTTCCCACATTACTGTTTTATAACTCTGTACCTGTTTAACTTCTATGTAGAAGATATAGATTCATGGGATTCAGAAAACCCTACAAGATGAAGCCTCTTGTTCAAACATAGAAGACGTGAACCCCGAATCTTCGGTGTCTTTCGGAGGTATTAGCTCCTAACCAAGGGAAACTCTAGTGCCCTCCCTTGTCACCTTCCAAGTATACTCTGCTTGGTTTCAAAAGATTAGGATGGAAATGAGCAGTTTCTATAAATGGGAGACAGGAAGAATGTGCCCAGAGAACCAAGGTGAGCCTCAGAGACGGAGGCAGGATTTGGTCTCTCGGGCAGGGCAGGGCAGGGCTTGCTTACCTGTGTAGCTGGCAGAGCTTGTGTGCTGTCATTGTGCAGGAGACAAGGGCACCTCTGTGTGAAGTCCCACTGAGGAGTTAAAGGTTCTGATGAGAAGTGACAGAGTCCCAAACCTTCTAACGACAGAACTGAAGATAGTCAGGGATGGTTTCTTGAACCCACGGGATCTTATATAAGATTCTTGCAGAACTTTCCAGCAAGCAGTTATTATTGATTTGAGACAGCATCTTGTTATATGGAGCAGGGTGGTCTCATAGTCCTCCTGCCTCGGCCTCCTAGTCCTAGGATTATGCATGCACACCAGTGTATAGCACAGAAACATAGAGGAGGAAAGTCGCCATTGAAAGTCGAGGTCAGCCGGGAATGGTGGCGCACACCTTTAATCCCAGTGCTTGGGAGGCAGACGAATCTCTGTGAGTCTGAAGCCAGCCTGGTTTACAAAGCGAGTTCCAGGACAGCCAGGGATGTTACACAGAAAGACCCTGTCTCAAAAAAAAAAACAAAACAAAACAAAAAACAAAACAAAACAAAACAAAAAAAACCAAAAAACAACAACAAAAAAAAAACCCCAACAAAGAACAAGTTAGGGTCAGGGGAGCAGTGGGAAAATGCAGATGAACCATGGAGTACAGCAAAGGTAGCTGGTACTGTGAATGTTCTTAGTAGGTTTATCTTATTTGCTAAACACAATAGGCAAAACACAATAAATGCTGGAGAAAAAGATCTGACTATGGGGATACCTCCCAGTAGGTGCACAGAACTTTTAAGTAAAAATTAGCACAAAGCCTAATGATGGGTGATGTTGCTCTGTATGCTGTGAATGTGTTGCTCTGATTGGTTGATAAATAAAATGCTGATTGGCCAGTAGCCAGGCAGGAAGTATAGGCAGGATAAGCAGAGGAGGAGAATTCTGGGAAGAGGAAAGCTGAGTCAGGAGTCACCAGCCAGACACAGAGGAAGCAAGATGTGAAGGCAGAACTAAGAAAAGGTACCAAGCCATGTGGCTAAACATAAATAAGAATTATGGGTTAATTTAAGTGTAAGAGCTAGTTAGTAATAAGCTTGAGCTAATGACCAAGCAATTATAATTAATATAAGCTTCTGGGTGCTCACTTGGGTCTGAGCGGCTGCGGGACCTGTGGGTGAGAGAGATTTGTCCTGATTGGGGGGGGGGGGCGCAGGTGGGACACAGGAAAGCTTCAGTTTCAGCTTAACAAAGCAGCAGGTGCCTGTCCATGCTGCAGAGAGGAGCCCCTGTGAGCCCAGAAGCCGCTTCAAATTTGGCTGTTCCATCAAAACTATATGTAGTAAGGTTTGTACCAGAAATGTCAGTCAGGTCAGGCGCTAAAAGCTTGGTGGCTGCTGGCGCTATTGGAGAAGTCGATCACTGAGGGTGTGTCCTTGAAGGAGATACCTTGTCTTCTGCTCATTCCCTCTCCTCTCCTCCTTTGCTTCTGGTGCCCATGAGCCGAGTGTTTCCTCAGCTCTTATGTTCTGTCCTATCATAGACCTAAAAGCAGCCCTGTCAGCACAGACTGGACATCCTGAACCCATGAGCCAAAGGAAACTCAGCCTCTTTTCTTTTTTTTTTTTTTTTTTTTTTTTTTTTTTTTTTGTCTCAGGTATCATGTTACCATAAGAGAAAGCAGATGCAATATATTTCTTGTTCTGGGGATGAAACACAGGGCCTTGCCCATGCTAGGCAAGAGCTCTCCCACCAAGTTACACTGCCATCCTTCTCTTCTTTGAACACATAGGACACACTCTCTACCAGAACTCCTTGAATGACCTTTCATATGCAAATAGAAGTGATAGAAGGCCAGACAAAGACACAGGAAGGGGGAAGTAGACACTGGCCAAGGGAAGGAAACTTTAAGAAAAAAAGACCATACAGCAAGGGAGACTCAAGGTGGCCAAGAAAATTCAAAGAGAAACTCTCAATTTTGACAAAGACAACGGATTCAGAGGTCACCTAATGCAGGAGGGACAGGGGTTCCTAGCAAAAGCCTTGCACACTGCAGGACAAGGACGGCAGAGTGAGCAGTGGTGACTAATGAAGGCCAACCTGTGGTGGTGCTGTGTTCCCCAAAATATTGTGCAGGCTAGTAAACTTATCTGGGGTCAGAGACAGAACAGCCACAATATTAAACACAGAGGTTAGCCAGTGGTAGCACACGCCTTTAATCCTAGCATTCCAGAGGCAGAGATCCATCTGTTCAAGGATACAGCCAAGCATGGTGAGTCATGCCTTTAATCCCAGGGAGTGAGGGTAGAAAGTAGAAAGATTATAGAAGGCATGAAGACCAGAAACTAGAAGCTTTTGGCCCGGTTAAGCTTCTAGGTTTTTGAGCAGCACAGTTCAGCTGAGACCCATTCGGATAAGGACTCAGAGGCTTCCAGTCTGAGGAAACAGGATCAGCTGAGGAACTGGCGAGGTGAGGAAGCTGTGGCTTGTTCTGCTTCTCTGATCTTCCAGCGTTCACCCCAATACCTGGCTCCAGGTTTTTATTAATAAGAACTTTTAAGATTCCTGCTACACCAACCCTGGACTCCGAACAGAAACGGGTGTTCTATTCCTCCCAGACACCAATGCAGGGGCAGTTAAGGACAGGAAACCAGCCCCCGTGGGAAATGAGCACATGTACCTGCAGCAGCAGTGTTCCTCCAGACTGTGCTCACGTGCTGGTATGCCCTCTCTTCTGTTCATAACATGCGCCTTCACCCTCCACCCATTCTCTCAAATCTCACCCCCACCCCCAGGTCTCATGTCACTCACGATGTCATTGAGGATGACCCTGAACTTCTGATCCTTCTGCTTCGACTTTCCCAGTGCTGAAATTGGAGGTGTATGCTGCCATCTGGCTTATGTGATGTTTAGCTTATCAACTGGGCTACCACGTACATCTCTAGCTTCAAACTTCTCCTGGGTTAAACATCGTTTTGCTCCAGAACCATCTGTGAATACTAAAATGAGATAGATGGGGTGAAAAGAAGAGGAGGTCGCACAGAGCATAGAAAAGGCTCAGGACACCAAGGCATGACCTTGGAGAGAAGCAGTCCCATTCTCTTTTGCTTCTGGATATTTATTGGCATAAGAAAGACACTCAAGCTAGGCGGCGGCGGTGCTGGTGCACCCCTTTAGTCCCAGCACTCAGGAGGCAGAGCCAGGTGGATCTCTGTGAGTTTGAGTCCAGAGCAAGATCAAGGACAGGCACCAAAACTACACAGAGAAACCTTGTCTTGAAAAAACAACAACAACAAAAGAAAGACACTCAAGATTTGCTATCAGGTTGGCGGGGACAGTGTTCTCCTGTAAGGTAGAACTTTTGGTCAGTGCACTTTACTCTGTTTTGTGTTTTGCTTTTTGAGGCAGAATCACATGCTGTAGTCTAGGCTGGCCTCAACACTCACGGCAGTCCTCCTGTCCCAGCCTCTGGAACACTGGAATTGCAGGCATGAGCTCCTATGCCAGGCATGGCCATTAACTCACGAGTTCCAGTAACAAACACTTCCTGATGCCTCCTCGAACCCAGATCGGAGCTCTGAGAAGTTCAACCACTTAAAATCCGTAATGCCTAGCAGGGAAGAATAGCCACACAAGATCATTCATTTTCTTGAGAAGAATGAACAGGGTGCAAACAAAGGGAGTTGAAATTTAAACTGAAGGGTGATTAAGGTTTTGCCAGAAGCCAAAAGGAAAGAGGAGCGTTTCAAGCAGAACAAATGGTATGCATCCAGACACTGACAGCTTCCAGTGACGAGTTAGAAAGACCCCAAGGCAGTAATTGGACTGAATGGTGGCTTACGAACTGTTTGTACATAGCATTTTATAAAATATTAAATTGCTCACATCAGAGACAGGCTAGACTTCATGCATGTTAGTATGTTGCAGGAGATAACCCCTGCGATCTTATGTGGGATCTCTGAGGGAGCCATGAGCTGAGTCTGGCATCGTTGGAAGATCTGAAAGAAGGCAGCCACAGCTGAAGCATAGGATTTCAGTGGGAAACCTGTGGCTAAAATTCAGAATCAGAAAGCCCTCGAAGTAAACATTATGACTTTTTTATTCTACCCCAAGTAGATGGCAAGCCATTGAGGGATTTTAGATGGAGGGTAACAGGACCCTAATTATATTTGAGAAGGATCATTTTGGCTTCTCTTGGGAAGGACATGAATTGCAATGGACCAGAAGCTAACATCTGTTGAGTTTTTGTGTGTACCTGTCTCAAAACAATATGCTGTCTGTGTGTGTGCCCTACTTATTTCTCACAATAGCTGTGAGAAGTGTCTACTATGCCCTTCACTTACACACAAGAAGACCGAGGTCCTTTTGAGATGGTATTGTAGACGAATTTCTAAACAGTCTTATTAATTAAAAAACACAGAGCCAGATATAGGGGTGAAAACCTAAGAGATCAGGGAAATAGGGAAAGCCATAGCTAACCTCACCTCACCAACTCTGCTGCTTCCAAAAGTGAGCTACTTCCTGTTTAGCCATGCCTATATGCTTTGCTGTTATGACATCTGATTTGCTCTCTCTATCGAGCTACATCACTTCCTCTTCCACTCCAGCTCCGTCACTTCCTGTCTGTCTGTACAGACCTCCAGACCTCCATAGTTAACTAGTGTTGGAATTTAAGGCATGTGCCACCATGCCTGGCTCTGTTCCCAGTGTGGCCTTGAACTCACAGAGATCCAGACAGATCCCTGCCTGCCAAGCGATAGGATTAAAGGCATGTGCTACCCTTGCCTGACTTCTATATAGTGGCTGGCTTTTTCCTCTGATCTCCAGGCAAGTTTTATTGGGAGACACAGAATATTGGGGGACACAGTACATCACCATATAGTATAAATTTTCCTGGAGCTCAAAAAGATACCAGGAAACATGTATCCTTCCTTCTGTTGTGCATTGAAGGCAGAGGGTGCAGCATACACTTCATGAGAGCTTCCTGAATGGTTTTGCATTTCTGCAGGTAAGGGATGCCCTATCAGACTGCAGTGGGCCAGGAAGAATTCATGGATGTTTTCACAGCAAGCGTGTCTCTGATCCTGGCTCTTCACCTGACAGATACTGGGTATACCCTTGTATGATTAAAGCTATTCTAGGATTCTGCTCTCAAAATCTTTAAAAATATTTTAAAAATCAATGTCAAATGTGCAAAAGACTATTTTCATCATTTTGGCAGATTATTTTCCAGGAAGTGGCTGCTAGGGCTAAAATAATTGTATTATTTAGAGAGAAGGAGAGCATAGACAACCTTACAAAGGCATGCACAAGCACACACGCGCACACACACATACACGCACAAGCACACACGCACACACATACACACACAAGCATACACGCACACATACATACACGCACAAGCACACACACATACACACATACACACACACACACACACACACACACACACATTAAAATAGAATGACACAATAATGGACTTGAAACTATTTTTGACAGTCCTAGGGCCAGTCCACCTGCTTTCTGTTTACCTGAGGTTATCTCTTTTCTCTGACGACTCTTTGGAAGTACATGCTAAGGGTGTCACCACAGCATTGTCCTGGAGACTGCTGGAGGAGTCTGACCACCAGGGTTCCTCAGAGCCAACGGCTGTCGCTACCAACAGTATGCACTTGCACCTCCAACGGCGTCCATCTCCTGCCGTTAGTGTGAGTGCCAGCCAACTGCACGGTGTGTGAATGACGGTCAGGTATTGTTGCCTTTATGTTCTAGAAACATTCACCACTGGGAGGAAAACAACCATGGCCAACATCTTACCAGCTAAGGAGCTACTGTTCCATATCCTGACAAGTGACCCCCCCCCCATCCCTGAGGTTCGTGATAGCTCGGGCCCCTCTGGCTATGTATGGCATTGCCCTTTCTCATACCGTGCCCGAACATTTCCTTGATTATTAACTTAACAGTATGCAGCCTTTATGGCTCTTGCAAAACGGCCATATGCTAAGCTGTTTATAGCTTTCGGCTAGTCGCTCCACTTCAACATTCTTTAACCATATTTGGTATTGTGAGGTGTCACCTGCAATTCCCATGATATCTGTGTGTGTGTGGGGGGGGGGAAATGGACATGAGAATTCGTTAATATGTGTCTACTTCTCTCCAGATGAAACCTACAAATCCATGTAACCAGTGCTCAGAGTCAAGAGTTGGGGCCCAGGGGGGCGCCTGGAGGTCACAGTGACAAGCTAATACTTTACAGGTGAGGGAGCAGAGGCAGGTCAGTACATTTGCCCAGGTCAGCCAGTTAGACGATGGTCAGTCTCCTTAGTCTGGTCAGAAAGACCCTGATCAAAAGACATACTGTTAAATGTTTAAATAAATAAATAAAAGTTTGTTTGTTTGTTTGTTTTTTTGAGACAGTATTTCTTTGCATAAAGCCCTGGCTGTCCTAGAACTCCCTCTATAGACCAGGGTGGTCTCAAACGCACAGAGATCTGCCTGCCTCTGCCTCCCGAGTGCACCATCATTTGGCTAATAAAAGTTTTGTATTTAGACTTGAAATTAACATTATTTATTGACTTTCTCACTGTAACAAAGGCTTGATTTTCTTCTTGGCATGTGGTCAGATCTTAGTAAATACATTCAATGAAGGCATGTCCATGGCCCACTTTACACAGAGGAAAAACTACAATTACCAGGAGACACTGTATTTCTAGGATCTTCATCCTCATGCCCATGTGCTCTTCTTCTCTTCCTGTCTGTGGTATCTTAGGTTAAGCAACCCATTCATGAGCCCTTGGCCCCCTGCCCATCCTGTCTAGACCTTTCCATTCCTCATTCCCTCCTCGCCTGTATGAACTAATGCCTCTTCTCCAAGGATACTAGCAAAGCCTTGTGTACTCATCCACACACGTCTCCTACCTATATTTCAACCACTGTCTTGGATTAAGACACTATTTCTAGAAACCCCTGTTAAAAATCAGTGTTAGCTGGAAGGTGTGACCATGAAGTCAGTCCTTTGGGAAGCCAAACTGTGTGCTGGAATTCAAGTTGAAGCCTGTCTCACTCCTAAGTGTAAGCATTCCCCTTAGTATCATGTTTCTTGCAGTGGAATGTGTCATCCAGTCTCAGCAAGAGGTTTGGCCAATACCTTCTGACAGTACAGATACCTATGGATACTGTTTCCTTCCTTCTAGAATACACAAGAGGATGGATTGTGAAGGCATCTTTTTATTGACTCAAATTACACTTGCCAGCTTTGGAATCAGTCATGGAAATAACAGCTAACCAAAAAAGAAATTCAGTATTAAAAGCATAAAATGTGCTTACTTGAATTCATGGATTCGAATATTTGGGGAATATGCTTTTTAAATGGCCTTTTATGGGTTGACCTTTTAATGTGTTGCCAGAAGAACAGCTTCTCTGATCTGAAGTGCTTTCCCCTACGTTTCTCTCCTAGTGGATGGTTCAGTTAGAGCAGAATACATATTGCTGTGGTAACAACCTCAAAATTACAGTTACTTAAAAAAATGATAAACTTACTTTCCAAAGTACCAAGGCAGAGAGAGCAGTCATTAGTTTCAGGCATGGGCAATAACTGTAACAGAGAATAAGAGAGGGCAGAAAACTGCACAATGTGCTTTTTGTTTGCTTATTGTTTTAATTTCTTCTACAGACTCATGCAAGGCCATTTTATGCAAGTCTGTAATGTGCTTTGAGCATCATCCCCTTGGTCCTGCTCCTCCTCTTTCTGTCTTCCTCCCACCGGCCCTTTCGTTCCCCTAGGGGGTCTGCTTCTACTTTTATGTCATCTATACATATATCATTGTATCCATATAAAAGTTAGGGCTCACAAATGAGAGAAAACATGCAGCATTTGTTTTTCAGAGATGGGGAAGTCATTTAATGTGATTATTGCCAGCTGTATACATTTCCTGCCAATTACATAACTTCATGGTGTTTAATTTTTATCATTGAAGAAAAATGTCCATTTATGACATATTTTCAGTATAGAGCTTCGACTAGCCTGAACCTCCTGCCTCAGCTTCCTACAGGTTAGGATTATGGGAATGTGCTGCCATGCCCAGTCTGTGTATTTGCTTTTAGTGTTTATTATGATGACACTTCCCTGGCCAAGTCAAGTGGCATGGGTGCATCCAATTTCAGTTAGAAGAGACTTGAGGTTCTCCCAAGGAGACAGGAACTGCTTCATGAGCAATATACCAGGCTGTGCAGCATTCTCTGAGCCTGTTCAGCTCGCTTCTTTTTGTTCTTGAAACAGAGCCCTTGCCACTGCTGGAGACCTAGCGTCTTTCAGGGTATATCTACATCATTTCATCTGTTGAATATGTGTGATATACAATATTTATATCCTCCTCAAGATGTATTTTAATTTTGTTGATATATCTGTATCTTATCTACTCCTTAATTCTACACACTGTCATTTATCTGTGTGACTTTAGACCTACCCATGGTGGTGGATACAAGTACATAAACAAGTGCCCATGAAGCCTTTCATAGTGTAAAATTATAGTAATTATGAAAGCTCATTTGTTCTAATACATTTCTAATTTCTAGTTAATAAATCCTAGGTTGCCATTCAGGGCCTCGGTTAGGTTATTTTATGTGTTTCAAATGCCCTTAGATATTTTGAAAGCTAATATAACCTAGAAATAAAAAGCTTAAAATTGGAAACATTTTTAAATGTTTACATTTCACAGACACCCTGTGTTTGCATTGCCCATCTACTACATGGCTAAGATATAGATTAAATAGTCAATGATTTCTCATGGTGTCTAAAATGGAATTCAAACACCTTACCGTGATCTATGAGGCCTTACATAAAGTATGCTTTGCCTACCTCTCCAACTTCATTCCCGCCATAAATCCCCCTTGTTTACTTTGAGAAACAATCTTTTCTTTTTTTTTTTTCACTCCAAGCCCCTTTGAAGGTCTCTGTACATCTGGAAATGAATATTTTAGCTATAAATTACATGACTTGATCTCTGGTCTCAAAAACTGAGTTGATGTCCATGGCTCCTGTTACCACCGAGGGCCATGCAGACAGACGTGCAGGGTCTGGTCAGCCACCTGAGACCAACCATGTTGGTGTCAGGAGGTCATACTAATTTGGGTGCCCTGGGCTGCCACCCAGAGCCATGGTGATGTTCAGGCCCAGGTGTAGCTGAAGTTTTCTCCAGTCCTGCCTGGCCCATGGTCAGGACAAATCTCTCTCATCCGCCAGTCCCGCAGCCACTCAGACCCAATGGAGTAAACACACAGAGACTTATATTGTTTACAAACTGTATGGCCGTGGCAGGCTTCTTGTTATCTAGTTCTTCTATCTTAAACTAACCCATTTTTGTTAATCTATATGTCACCATGTGTTCTGTGGCTTTACCTGCTGCTTTTACATGCTGCTCCCTGGATGGCAGGCTGGCGTCTCCTCCCAGCTTCTACCTCCCAGCCTCTCTTCTCTGTTTGCCCTGCCTATCCCATACTTCCTGTCTGGCTACTGGCCAATCAGTGTTTTATTTATCAATCAATCATAGCAACATATATTCATAACACACAGGACATCCCACAGCACCGGGGCTATTGCTGAGAGCCATATCTGGGTCCATGGTTTTGTTGCAGCTGGAGTCTGTGTTGACCTCTGTGGCTCATGTTACTACAGGGGGCCGTAGGAACCATGTGTACTGAAATCCGAGGGCCACGCTAAACTGGTGCTACTCTTTGTCCTGGGAGAGCTGCCCCTGTCCCTCCCTGGTCATTGCAGCAGAAGAGCTGGATCTGCCCCTTATGGGAAAGCCGGCCCTGTATTTGGGAGACATGGCCCCACCTCTCACCAGAGGTGTGGGAGAACTGGCCCTAAGAGTATGGGCTTGGAAGAGCTGGCTCCACACCTCATCTAAAGGGAGTGGTCCCAGTGGCCTGGATTGATCAAATCAGCTACCACCCAAAGTCACATCCAGGCCTTTGAGTTGGTCCACCCTAACATCTACCCTATCTACTACCCTATCTATAACCTGCTGGAGTGTGTGAAGGGACTGGTCTGCTGAGCCATAGCCACAGGATCTCCATGACTCAGGGCAACAGCAAGATATCCATGGTGAGTTTCAGCGAGGATCCAGTGATGATGGTGTACCAAAAGCCAGAGTTCCTGAACCAAACCAACAACTCATTGCAATGAACATTCGCAAGTAGAGCTGAGTGAACAAAAGGGTACACTGCATGTCACACCACAGCTCCCAAAGCCACTAAGATGAATAAAGAAGTGTTGGGAGAGGCAGGGAAGATGGAGGAGCAAAGTGTGTTTGTTTCTTTGTTTGTTTGTTTGTTTGTTTTAATAGATATTTTTAAAATTTTCTTTTGGGGGACGCTTCAGGGGTGAGGGGCAGATATGGAGGAATTGGGAAATGAGTGGAATTGGAGTGCATGATGTGAAATTCCCAAATAATCAATAAAAAATTATGTAAAAAGGTAAAAATCCTATCTAGTTAGAAGAGCAGCACACATTAGCCATTAGTGCAATGAGATAAATGAGTATATTTCCAAAGTAAATCGTGATGTGAAGAAGATGAACCCCTTAACTGTGCCTGGAAAGGTCAGGACTGGCTGCTCTAAGGAGGCATCTAAGAAGAGTCCTGGGATGCAGAGGTATAGTCAGGCATCTGAGAAGAGTCCTGGGATGCAGAGGTATAGTCAGGCATCTGAGAAGAGTCCTGGGATGCAGAGGTATAGTCAGGCATCTGAGAAGAGTCCTAGGATGCAGAGGTATAGTCAGGCATCTGAGAAGAGTCCTGGGATGCAGAGGTATATTCAGGCATCTGAGAAGAGTCCTGGGATGCAGAGGTATAGTCAGGCATCTGAGAAGAGTCCTAGGATGCAGAGGTATAGTCAGGCAGGTAAAGGAGAATTGCTGGTGCAACATCCAGAGCGTTAAGAAAGACATGGTACTTTAGAGCAAACCACAGACGTGTTGAGTGGATTTGACATTCTTTTGTCAATTTTCTCACACCCAAACTGAGATCACATTTTAAATGACTGTTTTGAGGTTGGTTTGCAATTGGAGAATACCACGAAGAAATAGCATTGAATCCATATGTTACCTTGCACACAGAGCTTAGGACTCACAGATGAATGAAAAAGTAAGGTGGGAAAAAGCTTACTATTCTTATAAGAATGAAGGACAGAAAGGTTAACACCGAAGCATTAACACAACTATGGGAGGTCATTGTCGTGTCCTCCGTGTCGTCCCCCCCCCCCCCCATCAACTTGACAAAAACTGTTATCAGGAAGAGGAATCTCAGTTGAGAAAATGCTCCCATCAAATCGTCCATAGGCAGGTCTGGGGGGGCAGAGGGGGCATTGTCTGTGGGAGAGCACAGCTCTTTGTGGGCAGTGCTGGTCCTGGGCAGGTGGTCCTGGGCTGGGTAAGAAAGCAGGCTGAGTAAGCCATGGGAAGCAAGGCAGTGAGCAGCAGTAGTCCACAGTCTCTACATCAGCTCCGGTCCCCACATTCCTGCTTTGAGTTCTTGTCCGCCCGGACTTCCTTCAGTGACCAGACTGTGATAGGGAAGTATAAGCCGAATAAACCCTTTCCTCCCCAAGTTGCTTCTGGACAGAATGTTTTATCACAACAGTAGAAAGCAAACGGAGACACTTAGACAGCAGGAAGGTAAAGTTAATTGCCTCAGTTAGCTCATCATTTTAATGGGGGATGGGGAGAGAAAGAAAGCATATGTGAAGTTGTAGGAGTCCCTCCGTGTTCAAACCTAAGCTTAAGTAAATTTTATGTTTGTTTACTGTATCTCCTATTACATCCCTGTTTTAAAATGATATAAAACATCATATGTAGCCCCTAAACAAGTGAAGAGTCATCAAAATATATATTGGTTGAAACACAGATACATAATTTACTGTAATTTTTTTAAAAAAATTTGAGGGGCTGAGGCAATAGCTTAGCAGTTAGGAACCCTAACTGCTTTTCACAGAGAACTGGAGTTCAGTTCTTAGCACCCACATGGTGGCTTACAGCTGTGCATAACTCCAGTTCCAGGGGGTTCAACAGCCTCTTCTGACTTCTGTAGGCACCAGCACACATGCGGTGCACATATAGACATGCAGGTGAAACACCCATGCACATAAAATTAAAATCAGTCATTTTAAAAATCTGAGCAAGTGAGAGGCTGCAACCAATTCTACGTAAGCCGAAGAGAGAGAAAGATACCATGATGACCAATCTCTGCCGATTTGATATACCTGGGCCGAGGGAACCTCAATTAAAGAATTGATGTCTCCTTGCCTCCATCAGACTGACCTGAGGACATGACTGTGAGGCATTTTCCTTGCTAACTGATGGAGGAGGGCCCAAAGCAAACCACGATTGAAGTAGACACAGGAACTTCTATGATGTGGCTTTGAATCAGTAGGACATTCTAATGGAAGCCCATACTTAGTAAAATTCATTTAAATAAGAAGATGATGTTCCATGTGTAACAAGAAGTCACAGAGTTGAGTCAGTAACCCCAGAATGCCATGGAGCTTCCAAGTTCTTCTTCTCTCTCTCCCTTTCACTGGCTTTGCAATGAGGCGGGATCATTTCTTGGTAGCAGGATGGCACCTGTAAGGGAATTCAGTGTTCATGACTGGTCAAGACCAGTGATGGGAAGCAAAATCAGCTCCGGGAAAAAGATACCAAAGTTACATTGCTATAACCATGCGGGCTCTTCCTGGTAGAGCAGCACATATCCCGTGAGCCAAATGATTGTTACAGATGTTTTGACTGCTGTCTCACTCCACCCTACAGTGAGTGAACTCTTGCAAGTAAAAGCCATAGAATGTGGTTGAGTTTTAAAATTGGCATATCTGGCTCATCTTGTAGTTGGAGAGCTTCTCTCCAGCCCCCGCCAAGCCCTGTTAGTCCAACAACCCTTTTGTAAAATAAACACACAGACATTTATATTATTTAAACTGCTTGGCCATTAACTCAGGCCTACCATTGTCTAGCTCTTACTCTTATATTTAGCCCATTTCTATTAATCTATACTTTTTGCCACGTGGCTCGTAGCTTACCAGTACCTTATCTCTTTCTTGTCATGGCGGCGGCTGGCCAGTGTCTCCCCCAGCCTTCCATTTCCCATCATTCTCCTCCTCCTTGTCCTGCCTACCCTATCCTTCCTGCCTGGATACTGGCCAATCAACACTTTATTTTACCCAATCAGAGCAACACATTTGACATACAGAACATCCCACAGCATCATCTGGCTAACTGTGCCCATGCTAGCTAAATTTCGCTGGATAGATTAGCTACTGCCCTTTTGATGGTGAATTCCAAGTCCTACTTGCTGCAATGGCTCCACTTCTTAATGTGCTACACCTGATCTGCTTTGCTCGGGTTACCTACCCAGTCCCACACTTGAGGAAATTACTAGCAAAGAAGACATTTTGAACCCTTGGGTGTTTTTGTGTCTGTAGACATAACTTGCGTAGGCATTTCTTTGATGGTTTAAAAGAAATGAGGTCAAGGGCCAGATCTAGCTGGAGGGTATGTCTTCACCAACTCTATTATTAATTAGCCATGGGCCCTTATTAACTTATAATTTTTTCTAGCCATAAAACTAAGCAATTGACATGTACCACTGGAATATTACAAAGACAATTTACATCTTCAACCTTTAAAGAAAGGGTTTTAAATTCATGTTTTATTGATGAAAGAATTGTTTTTATGTTTGAGCTAGCCATTAATAGTTTTCTCTACAAAGTTTTCACTTAAATACAGGCCATTGTTGTATCTTTTATACAATCTGCAATTGAAACATAGTTTCATGCAGATTGTCCTCTTGAAAAATATTTACAGTGTAGCGCCCTTGCTTACTAGCTGTATTACCCAGCATTGATTGCAAAATTAAAACCAAGAGTTGCTTTAATAACTTACCATTTATAATAATTGTTAGAGAGCCATGACAGCTTTCAATACCAACACAAAAATTCTCTTGTCACTCTATTTCAAATAGACTAAAAGTGAGCATAATGCCCCATATTTGCCTCAGATTTTTCAAATTCAAATTGCTATTTTAAGAGCTCAGTTACAAAAGGTTTCTTTCTCTTTGTGGTATTTGTCAGTCAGAAGCATTGGCTTTGCTTGGGATGGCCACATAAAGAAGAAATCCTTCCTCTGGACATGCCAATCAGTCTTGAAAAGAGAAGAGAGCAGAACCAAATGATGACACAGTGGTGGCATGTTATATCATGTCCTTGCATGTTTCATTAAGGCCAAGTCTGAAATCCAAAATAGAGAAGTAATAAAGTGTCTCTTTGTGAGAGACACAAATATTTGGGGACAATACTACAGTGTATCACAGAGGACACTCTCTTCTTGAGCAGGAGTCACTTGACTAACTTTTGGACTGTTTACAAAAGCCACGGGCAGATGCTAAGGCACAAGTAATAAGACTGTCTTGTCTCTGAGTGAGGGTGTTTGATTTAAATTTTCTATGCATCCACAGAAAACTAAGAAAATCACTTTGAAACTTCATGTCCAGTTGGAGCTCCTGCGGTTTCCAGTGTAGCCCAAGCACAAACAATACCTCAGCTAACTGAAATCTTCACCACATCACACTGAAGGAAATCATCTGTTCTCCCTCAACTCCCTTTCTAGCCAGCAGGGGTCCTCAAATAGAGGGTGTTTTCAGCTAGACTGTTCTAATGTGCTGCTCATATTTAATGAAATTCCATTATTTTTGTGTGCTATTATAATTAAGAAAGGTGCAATTTCATTTCTATGGAAGATATATTTGAGGAGGCCAATGAAAAAGCTTAAAATGGCAGATTTTGAAATGTAATTGCTATATGCTAGAATATTTGTACATAACATGTAGATTCACTCTCCCCCTTCATAGTGATTTTTTTTTTTCTTATTTTTTTAGGTTATTTGTAAGTAGCTGGTACTTTGGGAACTGAGCCCAGCTTTTTAAAAAAATCAATCTTTGCAGCGTTCTCTTACTATTTTAAGATATTTTGAAATCTATTTTCTGAAAAGTAATAAATGATCTCATTCAGGGGTGCTAGCTTAAAATAATTTCCTCTTTGGCTTTTCAATAATGGACCTAAGAATTGATCACTTGACATACAGTTTACCACCAGAGGACAGTTAACACCTAGAAAGTACTACTGGTGTTGTTCTAAGTGCTGACACTTGCTGCTCAGTTAATTCTGCAACAGTCCTATAAATGCTATGTTTCCCTCATTTTATAAATGAGAGATTTAAATACTTAACGGAGATCTAAGTTCAGCACTGGAAAAAGCAGGCATGCTCAGTAGGGTTTTCCAGCAAGGCCACACTAGGCCTGTCCAAGCAGGAAGTAGCAGTGGAAGGCTGTCTAAAGGCTCTGGGCCTTCTACACTTCAACTAGAATTTCAAAGAAACCAATGGGAAGAATGTTAGGCAGGTCTTTTTATCTTTTGTCTCCGGCAATGGTTTTCAACCTTCCTAATGCTTCCTCCAACCATAAAATTATCGTGGCTGCTACTTCATAACTGTAATTTTGCTACTGTTATGAATAGTAATGTGAATATCTGTGTTTTCCAATGGTCTTAGGTGACCCGTGTGAAAGGGTCATCAGACCCCCACCATAGGGGTTGTGAGCCACAGGTTGAGATCTGCCGGTCTAAGGAGAATTACTTTCTGTTCTCCTCTCGGACAAACGACAACAAACAGTAAGCTCCCTGTTTGTGAGATGAAGACAGGAACTCTATAGAGAAGTTATGTTACCATCTTGAGGCATTAGCCGTTCCTGACCAGGAAAGACACTGACCCTCAGGGGTAAACATAGCAACATTCTTCGGGTTAGATCGGAAGCATAGGCCACGTGTTCCAGTTTCTCCCTCGATGGCTGATTACCTCCCCGGGGCTGTGGGGCTGCATCCCACTCGGCAGAGCGGGGGTCCAAGGGTGTCTCTGACAGCCTAACCACACACTAACCTGGGGAATGTTTCTTCTTGCAGATATTTCCTCGGATTATTACATGCATATGACGTGTTTTGATAGGGATGGCTTGGGTAGAAGGTGATATGGTTAACTTTAACATAACAGAAACACTGATTCCAAAGCAGTGTAGTTAAAATACCATTGAAGATAAAAATATGTAAAATGGAAACAATCTAAGTGCTCTGTCATATTTTTAGTCTATTTGTAATAGTTCTGATCTGCTGCAGCTTTTTTGCTAGTTGTTTTATTATGCCTGTAGAGGGCTCAGGTCTTCTAAGTGTTAGAAGTAACATTCGTTCTTTCTCATTTGATCCTTCAGAAAGAAGAAACTCTAGGAAATAATCTACCAATAGGTGCCTTTTCTTTACTTTTATTTTTTTCTTGTCCTATGTTGTGTGTTGCATGGGTGCACGTGTGTGCAGTGTGCTCACCTCTGTGTGAAGGTCAGAGGTTCTGGAACTCATCAGTTCAGCGGGAGTGACAAGCACCGAGTCCTAGGGATCCACCCCCACCCCAGCTCCAGGGCTTGGGTTACAGACACACACACTTCCAGGCCCAGTGTTAAGGTAAGTGGCTAGTCTCTCTTCCCACTTAGTCAGGTCCCCAGCACTTGATTGTTAAATATGCTAGAAAGTGTTTAAACCTTTAACCATTAGAACTCATTTCACTGAGAAATGGGAGAAACTAGGAAAAACTCCCACGGAAACATTGACTGGATTGGTGAGTAGTCTGGATGACTAGGGCTGGAGAGGTGACTCAGAGGTTAAGAGCACTGACTGCTCTTCCAGAGGTCCTGAGTTCAATTCCCAGCAACCACATGGTGGCTCATAACCATCTGTAATGAGAACTGGTGCCCTCTTCTGTATACATAATAAATAAATACATCTTTAAAAAACCAAACAAACCCTGATAACTAGCTGTTTCTAAGAAACTGAACTGACACTAAGGTTTGCAAGCCATCCATAAACCAGTGGGGGAAAAAGTTAGGTGTTATGAGGGGTAATCTTTACTATCTTTCCCCCAAAATGTGATGTTTTCTCCTAAATACATCATAATTTGGATGAACTAATAATATTTTTGACAAGTTCACTGTAGTAGTTTGGGTTTTATTGTTGTGAAGAGACATACCCACAGCAACTCTTATAAAGAAAACATTGAATTGGAGTGGCTTGCTTACAGTTTCAGAGGTTCAGTCCATTATTATCATGACAGGGAGCATGGCAGTGGCCTGCAGACAGATGGGCTGGAGCTGAGAGTGCTACATCTTGACTCAGAGGCAAGAGGAAGTCAACTGACTGTCACACTGAAGGAAGCTTGAGCAAGAGACCTCAAAGCCCGCCCCCACAGTGACACACTTCCTCCAGCAAGGCCACACCTCTTAGTAGTGCCACTCCCTTTGGGGGGGCCATTTGCTTTCAAACCACCACATTCACATGAAGCAGTAAGAAAAGCCACCCAAATAATTTGCAATTCTGTTTTTTTCTACAAGTCACTTTCCTCACATTTTCTTCCATTTAAAGAGCAAATGGAAAAAAAGAGAAAATAAAAACAAAAACCAACTTAAACATGACAAACCTGTGTGTAATACAACATGTGAGTAAGTCAGACTCTTTGGTTACTAACCTAGTTCAACATTTAGAAGAGTCATCGGATTACTACATCTGGTGAATTAATGATGCACCTTACACCCTTCTTGTCTCACACTTGTTTCAGGAAATAGTTTAAAAACATTTTTATTCTGGAGAGAAATGTGTGCGGCAGGCCCAGGGAATATTGCATGACCCACACGTCTGCAAGGGTAAATTAGACAAAGTGATGCTGAGCTGAGCCGGTTTTGAGAAACGGTATTCAGATGCTTCTATTTTAAACCAACGAAACAGCTTTTAAAATAGAAAACCAGTATCTGCAATTTTGCTTTCAAGCCAACTAGCACCAATGAAATTATCGCTGTTCAAAAAATTTGGAAAACTGGTGTGCACGAAAAAACAAAAAAACAAAAAACGATTTTGGGAGAGGAAAGCCACCCTTCTTCTCTGGCTTTTCTCCCTTTTCGTGGTCCCCAGTCGCCAACGTTCTACAACGTCTGAAGTTGCATAGCTGAAAGGATTTTGCTCATTTTTTCCAAAACATTTCACTTCTGGGCAGGGGCCAACCATGGAAAGTTTTAAGCACATTTGTGAGAGGGATGGGGCTCGTCAGGGCTGCCTGGGCAAGACCGATGCCCTCAGCAGGGCGGACACAGCCTCCACCAGCCCCGGGGTGCGAGCAGGAGGCGTGGACCCAGAGACCTGCCGCCGCCCGGCCTCGCTCCAGCCCAGGGCGGCTCGCACTCGAGCGTCCCGGCGGCCCCGGCGGCCTCGGGAGCGCACCTGCCTGGTGAACGGCTAGACTCCGGAGCGGCGGCCCTCGCCCCGCGTGGCCTCAGGCGGCCCGAGGGGAGGGGAGCCCCGCCGGCGGCGGCGGCGGCGGCCACACACGTCAGGCGCCCTTCTCCCCGCCCTCCCGGACCCCGCGGGACTGCGCACGGGCGCCGAGACGAACTTGACAGATGCCCTGGCCAATCCGGAGCGAGGTCGGCAGGCTGAGCCAATGGCAGAGCGCGCGGAGGGCGGGGCGCCGGCGTCCGCCCGCCCCCCCCCAGGCTGGGGAGCGCGGAATGTCTCCAGCCCTCCCCTGCGCGTCCGTCTCAGTGCGGAGCCCGCGGCGGCCAGAGCAGCGGCAGCGGCGGCAACCGGCAGGCTCGGCGGCGGCGGCGGCGACAGCGGCGGAGCGGGGCCACACCCCGCCGTGGACCCTTTCTCTTCTCAGTCCTCTCTGGGAGCCCGTGCCGGGAGGAGCGCGTCCGCCCACGCCCGGAGCATCCTCTACTGACGAGCGGGCGCCGGCGGCATGATGCGGCTGCGAGGCTCGGCGATGCTGCGCGAGCTGCTCCTGCGGCCGCCCGCCGCCGTCGGAGCCGCCCTGCGGCGCGCGCAGCCCCTCGGCACGCTCTGCCGGCGGCCCCGGGGCGGGAGCCGGCCGGCCCCGGGCCTGGTGGCCGCCGCGCGACTCCACCCGTGGTGGGGCGGGGGCGGCCGCGCCAAGGGCCCGGGCGCCGGCGGCCTGTCCAGCTCGCCCTCGGAGATCCTGCAGGAGCTCGGCAAGGGAGGCGCGCCGTCGCCGCCGCCGCAGCAGCAGCCGCAACAGCAGCCACAGCCCGGGGCGTCGCCGCCCGCAGCCTCCCCAGCCCCGGGCCCCAAGGACAGCCCGGGGGAGACGGACGCGTTCGGCAACAGCGAGGGCAAGGAGATGGTGGCCGCGGGCGACAAGTGAGTGGCGTGGGTGAGCCGAGGAGGGGTCCCGGCCCGGGGCGGTGGGCGGTGGGCGTTGGCGGGGCGCTATGGCAGCCCGGGGTTCGCGGAAGAGAAAGAAAACGATGCCAGGCGGCCTGCGACGGCTGCGCCATGTGATCAGGCCCGCCCGGCCCCGCCCGCGCCCCTCCGCCTGCTCCCACTTCCCCTTCGGCGCCCGCCCGCCCGCGCGGGTCGCCCCGGGACGGCCGGCGAGCGCCCTGCGGGGCTGGCCTGCTTGCAGCCCCTGCCTGCCCCGGCCGGCGGCCGCAACCCCGGCCCGCCTCCCTCCTGGGCTCCGCGAGGGTGATGCCACACGAGCATCCCATCGCCAGCGCGTGACATGGAGGAGTCGGGCGTAGAGGGGGCCTCTACCCTCCCGACTCACCTTTTTTTATTTTCCAGGCCCTCTTTCCCCCCGGCCTGCCTCCTCTAAGCCTCTGCCGCCATCCCACTGGATGCCAGATGTGGCCGAGGGCTCTTAATCCTTCTGAGGTGGATCTTTCTGGCGTGCGTAGAGCCATCTGGGCCACCGGAAATAATGCTTCAGAAATGAGATTAGGCGGAATAGGGACATGTGGCCTAGAGGATGAGGCACGCAGCACGGACCACCTGTTCCTACGGGGACCAGCCGTAGCTTGTCGGATGTCTTCTGGGAGGTTGACAGCCCCCCCCCCCCTTTTTTTTAAAAGAGAGCAAAAATGAAGTGTGACGTAAGCATGCAAAAATCTAAGTAGTTTGGGGCACTTCATTGTGATAGGATGCTCCCACACTTCATTGTGTATGTAGTGTGGGAATTTAGCCTAAACAAGATTGAGTTTTCTTAAATATGACACTGTCCTGAATGCTTTTCTATACTATAAATAGATTTAGTTTTCCCAACCAGGTAAACGTTGACCTTTAGGCTTTTCCTGTATCCTATTTTTCTGACTTTATACTGACATGGCGTGTCCTGTTTTTGCATTTTATCCTCTTTCCAGCTCTGCACAGTGGCTTAAGTCAAATTGAAAGTGTGAATTTTATAACCTCAAGCTCAGGCCTGTTTCATGTTTCCTGTAATTGATGTGGGGACCTTCCTAAAACATTCCTGGTTATTTTCCCAGAGTGAAAAGTGTTATTTCAAACCAAAACAAACAAACAAAAAAAGCATTTAACGATGAACAAAATTTGTGGTATTGTGTGATAATGGTTTTGTGCCACAAACTAGCTTGATGACCATTATTGAAATGTGTTGGATTAGATAACTCAAATCCCTTTTAGTGTTTTGTTTTTTAAACCTAGACCATGGTTAAATTACACCTCTAATGTTTTAGAAAGTAGAATGTGTATTATGCATGTTTAATCACATACAGGGCTCACCTTACCATCTGGCTTACCAGGCTTGTGGCACAAAACACGTGTTTACATTTAAGAGAATTGCAAAGTGCATTTACTACCATTTAGAAGTTAATATTCACAGGCTGCAGAATAGGAGATGCTTTCTATTAAAAGTATGTCTGGTTCTGTGACACCCCACCTCCACCCCCCATAATGGCTCCAGTGTCCTTTTTTTAAAAGTCAGATAGGAAAATGAACTTTCGTGTTTGGTTTCTCCAAAAGTTTCTGGTTTCATTGCCCTATTAATAATATTAATAAATCATCTTAAAAGCTGTAACTTAGGAATGCTATTTTGGCTTATGTTCCATTCTGTCCCCCCTCATCTTGCCCAGCAGAAGAAGCCAGTTTAGGGAGGGAATTCCCCAAGGTTTGCTCAGATTCCTGGAGAGTGTGAAGTGCCAATAAGATAACCTTGTTGACTTTAGTTAAGGGACTAGACTAGCGGGGTGTGTGTGTGTGTGTGTGTGTGTGTGTGTGTGTGTGTATTTGCACCAAAATTTAGATAACTAAAAAGGTTCAGAATCAATTAAAAAAGGATGATAGTCCTGAGAGAACCTTTTGTCAAGGTTCAAACCACACTGTCATGAATTTATGTAAAGGGAAGATAGACAGTATCATAATTTGGTTGAAGTTTCTGTGTGATCTGCTTTCCAAAAGTAAAGTTTTCCTCTTGAGTGCTTCATTTTCCACGTGAGAAGCATTTCTCTCACTCTAGGAGGTCAGCTCCTAGTTGACCTTTCTAGATGCTTTTTATCCCTTCTAAGTGCCCCTCCCCAGCACAGGCCTTCCCCAGTCAGCAGCGGTCCATCTGCCTTGCCAGCACTTATGTCCGCCAGGGGTTATAGTGCTACTAAGAAATAGCCATGTGAAAATAAGAGTTGCTATTTTATACAAGGCTTAGAACAATTACACAGCTTTATTCACTAAATAAGCATTTCTTCTTTTACTTTAAAAACCTGTTGTAGGTGTTGATATTTGAATTTCAGACTCCTGTGACAGTCTTTATTTTTAGTTCCCAGAAAAAGTTTGTCTTGAAAGAAACATGTCTTACACGAGACGATGTACAGTTCACATTTTTAAACTTTGTTGGGCAATAAGGTCAGAGCAAACTTAATGCTTAACCACGGCACTCTCATTAGTTCATATTGCTTGTCTTTCCTCGGCTCGGACCTTCTATTTTATTAACCTTATCTTAAATTGTAGGTATTGGAAGATAACCAAATTGTCTACTTAATTTTTTCCCAAAAGCTAGTAAAACTCTTTGAACCATGTCACCTGTAGGCGGAAGTTTGTCCACAGACCTTCAGTCTGAGGTTGTACCATGACAGGTTCATTTGATAGCTTGTAGATAAGCATGATGATCTTTGCTCAGGCCGTCTCTGCAGTGGTCTTGCTTTTGTTCCCCATTCCTTCCATCATTAGAAACCAGACGGCTTGGCTTGCTTCTGTTCATTTTAAAAGAGTTGTTAGGTCTGCTTTCCTGGCCCCTTCCTTCCTTCCTTCTTCCTTCCTCACTGAGGTCTTTACTCCTTTCCCTCTTTACCTTCTCAACAGGATTCCATTTAGCTTTGATACTGATCTTTGTACAGGTAATACCCTAGGTATCGTGTCTCCCCCACCCCCCCAGCTGAGGACCGAACCCAGGGCCTTGAGCTTAGCAAGCGCTCTGCCATTGAGCTAAATCCCTAACTCAATACCGTAGTTCTTAAGCCAGGCTCTGCCTTTGCATTTATATTTGACATGACTTGAAATTTAAAATTTGTATTGCTAATTTCATCATTTCCCCCAATTGTCTGTTTTGTACATTGAAATTGAATTTAATATCTTAATGAAGGGTATCACTTTCAGAAAACAACATGGACTGGAATGAACATTATCAATTACAAATGTGTTGTGGCATTAAGAACTTTGGTTAACTTGCATGCTGGCTTAACAGATACTTTAAAAAGAAATCAGGCCGGGTGGTGGTGGCGGCGGCGGCGCACACCTTTAATCCCAGCACTGGGGAGGCAGAGGCAGGTGGATCTCCGTGAGTTCAAGGCCAGCCTGGTCTACAAATCGAGTTCCAGGAAAGGCACAAAGCTACACAGAGAAACCCTGTCTCAAAAAACCAAAAAAAAAAAAAAATCAGATTTATGTCTTCTCTGCTAATTAATATTCTTAATTTCAGCAAAGCCCAGAAAGGTCTTTATTTTAGTGAATGATCCTTAGGGAAGTCTGGGGTGTGTGTGTGTGTGTTTATGTGTTTATGTATATTACCTTTGGTTTGGACATTTTATTAGGAAAAGGGATTAGGTAAATGAAATACTAGTATGTACTTTTCACAAACCTAATTTTTATAGGGTGCATTATTGAAAACATTCTGTTAAAGTAGGCATGAGACCGTTTTCCATCATTTTGACAGGTGTTAAGTATGATGATCCCAAAGTGGTAGGAGGGAGAATCTCCTGCAATGCTGGTGTGAAAGTGTAAATTTGTTCACTATTTTGGAGAGCAGTTTAGTAGTTGCTAAAAAACTATATGCCCCTTATGCAATAAATACGTTTGCATGTCTCCAGGAAGTCTGGAATTTAAAAAATATGCTTTTAATTACATAAGAATATTTAAATTTAAAAATAAAGTGCACACAAAAGTGATTTCACCTAGCTTCAAAAGGTGTGGCATATTTTCATAGTTTCTACTTTTAGTAAATAGAATGTGAGAAGCACAAAAATTATTGTATTGTCTTTTGTGGAAATTGAATTTCAAAGTAAGATTTAATAATATGTACCTCAGACAGTACTGAAAATGAAATTTAGTGTTTGGCAGATGTAGATAATATATTTTGGTATTGGATAATAAAAACAGTTTCATCTACTTTTAATTTCTAAGGGTTGACATTTACGATTCAGGGCTGGAGATGTGACTCAGTGGTTAAGAGGAGTACTTACTGCTCTTCCAGAGGATCAGAGTTCAGAGCCCAGCATCTTATGTCTAGCCCTGTAATTCCAGGAGACCCAACACCACGCCTGGCTTCTGCAGGCACCTGCACGTGCCGGAGCATATACACTCACAAGGACAAACTCAAAATAGTAGTCTTTTGAAAATACTTACCATTCTCTTAGAGTTAAAGTCTAAAGAATATCTAGTTTTTTCTTTTGTGCTTCTTAGTTATCACTTGTTTGTGATTTCCCTAGGAGTAAATAAGCCAGGCTTTCTCCTGTACGTTTGTTTGTTACAACGCAGAGGATTAAGCCTAGATGTTGCACATACATGCACGTTATGCTGCTAAACTACCTTTAAACCCTGTAGTTTTATTGGGAAGAGAAGAAAGTGCCAGTAACTGTCATACCTTTGAAGCCTAATATTTACATTAAACTTGTTTATGATCTGTAAGTAACTGCAAAATAATCTAAACAACTTTACATAAAGTTCACTGAACACAGACATTTGAATCCTGAATTTTAGCTTCTTGCTTGCAGCGTGTTTTATTGAGAAGTCTGCCACCAACAAAATTAGGGAGCTACCAAGTAGAATTTCGCCTTTAAAAAAATATTATTTTTCAATGCATTTTGCCTGCATGCATGTATGTACACATGCCTCTCAAGTCAGAAGAGGGCTTTGGATCCCTTGGAACTGGGGTAATGGATTGCTGTAAGACACTCTGTGGATGCTGGGAATTGAACCTGTGTCCTGCAAGAGCAACAAGTTCTCTTTACCATGAGCATCTCTCTAGCCTCAATTTCATCCTTTTTTTTTTTTTTAATGAGGCAATGATACCTAGCCAAAAAGGAGGAAGGGTATTGTTTTCCTCTGAGAAGTAAATGTTACCTTCAAGAGCAAGTTTATGAAGATACTTGGGTTTCTTCAGTTTTTAAGACATTTGAAATCAATAATTTAAAAAAAAACTTACTATAGTCTTGTAATATTTGAGATGAAAAAACATTCTTTAAATATCAAATCCTATATAAATCAAGGGCATATTATATAGTTATGTGGACATTTTCACCTAAGTTACCTACTGTAAGAGAAACACTTAAAGCTGAGAGAACAAATACATTTTTAAAATTTGTGATTATTGGTGTCTGTCAGTGTTGTACATGGTTGCACATAGAGACATTTACTCCCAATTTTACCCTATTCCATTTTAAAATTGACTTGGTTATGAAATACTGCACAAATAATGTCTGAACTCCACGTTTTCTAATGACAGTTGGAGTGAAATGGTCTCCTTTGGGAGGTGCCCATTCTCTGGTATGTGGCATTCAGCATTCTTTACTGATTTCTAAAGAAAAGTTTATATGACAGTATTACTTTGAAAGCATAGAGCTTGTTTTGGTATAATGAATACCAATTTGATAATTTCGGGGATTGGGAATATATTTTCATCTACTCATTTCTGGTACAGTTTTAAAGATTTTAAACTTCTCTTGATAGTTTGACAAACTGGATTTTTTTTTTTTTTTTTTTTTTTTGGATAGGAGTTAACTAAAGCAGTACAGACTTTTTGGAGAATATTTTTTAACTTAGGAACTCATAAATTATTCATTATTTTAGTAATCTAGGCTAACAAACTGAAATCTAGAAAAATTTATCCCCAATATTGTTAGTACAGTATCTTACATATTGGAGCAAGATTTATAGAAAGGGATGGTCCTCCTGTAGTTTGTTTGCTCCTGTGCTGAAATATAGCTAGCTGTAATGGGTTCCCATACTTAGCATCAATGTGTTAGTTAAAGTTAAGTACATTAACCATTTCTTAAAGCTGTAAGGAAATGGAGTACTAAGATCATTAGAATACAACATTTTCTGTGAACTGTATGATATTAAGTTTTAAAGAAAACTTAGGAAGAGTAATAGATGGACAGAGCAAAAATGGCAGTATTAGCTGCTCTTACGGACATGGTTTTCCTGCCTCTCAACAGTTGCTTCTGAGCAGGATTTCCCTTGTGTGTGAAAACATCTTAAAAAAGGGAAGACCCCTTTCAGTTTTGATAACCTGCTGCTAGCCTGATACCTCATTTCTGGTTGTATAAGAATAATAAGTAGGTATTGCACCAAGAAAATTACGACATTAAGTATCACCCATAGTTTTTACGTTAAGAATGTACTTGTAAAATAAGGATATGTAAATACTAAGTGAGTAAAATTATGATTTTATTAGCTTATGACATGATTTTAAGCAATTCATTAACAATTGGAATTAGAAAATGACTTCAAAGATCATTTAATTCTACTTCATTTTGTGTTTTTCACAAAATATTCCAGAAGAGTGTATTACCTAACCAAGTTCATAGTACGCCACCAACTGCTGTTGACAGTTCTGGGAGACAGTTTATTGAATTAATTGGTCTTTTTTAGATTTAGGTTTGGGAGAGACCTTAAAAATTCATCTCTCCATCTGCTGTCCGCCTCCTTCTGTTATGTTCTGTAAAGATTGTTTGTGCCGGGTGGTGATGGCCCACACCTGTAATCCCAGCACTTGGGAGGCAGAGCCAAGCGGATCTCTGTGAGTTCGAGGCCAGCCTGATCTACAGAGCGAGATCCAGGAAAGGTGTAAAGCTACACAGAGAAACCCTGTCTTGAACAACCAAATAAAAATACTAGAAAAAAAAAGATTGTTTGTTACTTCCATTTAAATACTTTGACAACAAGAGTTCACACCTGAAAAGGGCCACTCATATTTTCAGAGCTATTTCATTTTTCCTTACTTATAACTGAAGTCTGTTTTTTATTAACTTCTTCCTGTAATTTAGTTCTGAATAAGTCAACTGTAATGGTACCAAAGTACTATTTGTTGTAAAATAATCTCCTTGCTTTGTAAAAGATTGTTTTAACAATTCTTAGTTCGGTTTCTGTTGCTGTGAAATACACATTTCTTATATAGTTCAGGTTTCTAATGTGATTAAACACCATGACCAAAAGCTGCTTGGGAGGACAGGGTTTATTTGGCTTACCCTTGCATATCACAGTTCATCATCAGGGGAGTCAGGGCAGGGACTGATCAGAGGCCATGGAGGGCTGCTGAGGATTGCTCCTCAGGGATGCTTCCCTACACCATCCCAAACCACCTGCCTAAGCACATCAGTCATTAATCGAGAAAATGTACCATAGGCTTGCCCACCAGCCAATCTGACGGGGCATTTTCTCAGTTGAGGTCTCTGACTCCCAATGACTCCAGTTTTTGTCAAGTTGGCGTGTAACTAGCCAGCGTAGCACCATAACCAAAAGTAAATTGGGCAGGAAATAGAAAGGATTTATTTCATCTTACAGGTTAAGGCCAGAGCTTAGAGCAGAAACCACAGAGGAAGACTACTGTCTTCTCCGGTGGTGCCTTTTTGAGAAGGTTCAGGTCCACTTGCCCAGGGATGGATAGGTTGGAACCCCTACTTCAACTAGAAATTAAGAAAATGTCTCATAGACATGACCATAGGCCAATCTGCTCTGCTCTTTAGTTGAGGATCCCTCTTCCCAGGTGACTAAATTTATGTCAAGTTGACAGCTGAGACTATGATAAGGCAGAAAAAATAGTCATCTAGCATATAATAGTGTTTAGCTTCTCAGTTCTAATAGTAAAACACATGGTTGTGATACCATAAAGGTAATAATTTAGAGAAGAGAAGTAAGTATCAGGCAAGGACACTCTTTGGTGTGTGTTTGGTACAAGCTATAGGCATTTCTGGGGGGGTTTCTGGGGGGCAGGGGACAGGCTTACTTGCTCTGTAGCCCTGGCTGGCCTTGAATTTTGAATCCTGGGGTCTCTGGCCTCCTGAGTGCAGGGATTACAGGTACGAGCTCAATTTTAGTCTTTACAGTTTTATGGTCGTGTACCTTGGGCATGTATCCTATGGATACAAATTAGTTTTCCTCTTCTAAGCAAGTAAGCATTTACTTAGTTTGCTAGCCATGGCAATAAAGAACCGTTTTCATTTTTTCACTCTGTGCCATAAGTGAAAAGTGCATGCTTAGTGTTATTTACATAGCTTTTAGGCAAAGTAAATACCATTTACTGGTGTGATAAATATGTAGAAAGCTTATTCTGCAGTTTTTAAAGTAATAAACTGCCATTATCTAAAGTTTTATCTGAGAAACCATTTTCTGTAAATAATTGGTATGTTACTATTCACTGATTTTGACAGCTGGTTTAATTTTTATTTAAATATTGGGTCATCAGTATTATTGAACTCTTGTTTAAAGCTATTAGATCAGGATAAAACCTAGAAAATATGCTTGTGCTTTGGAAAAGTGCAATTAGGTAATAAGTCAGAGTAATGCCGTAGTAAATTTGAATCCCACATTCAGAGAAATACATTCAAAATTCATTTCTGCTGTTGTGCAACCTTGGGAAGGTTCTTACCCTCTCTGAGTTAGTATCATTCTCCCTCTGTGGATAGAGCTAGTGTTACTCATTTTTGTCAGCAAGTAAATTTGTTTAGTACCAGAAATTATGTAATATTTTTGTAAGACTTGTATTTCTGTCACTAGATCATTAATTAGAACAGATTAAATAAGAGTATTCATAAAACAGCACAGTATGTAAGTGATTTTCTGTTACTAAAATATTGTAGGTGCTTTTTAAAAAAAGCTGTCTAAGGTCAAAATTATGAGAGGATTTGTCATTAGCATTTTACAAAGGTTGATTTTTAAAACATACTAGTATTGATAAATTGATATACTTTTAGAGGTGATAGCCGCCCCACCTCTCCAATAAAAGCATTGCCACCGAAGCTGAGAAACCTGAGTAGGATCATTGGAAACTCCATAGGGAGAGAACTGACTCGGCAGAGTTGTTTTCAGACTTCCTTCATGACATGTCTACTTGCACTCACAACATTAATACACAAATTTAAAAGCCTTTAAGGTTGGCACAACAGTGTTTTGAAAATAAATATAAATGTTATTGATGCCAATATTGATGTTTCTTTTAGGAGAAATTTTATATGTTCTGTGTATTAATGAGCATGCTTATGAGTCAGCTGTTTTGTCTTTTCAAAGAGGGGTGTTTGTGTGTGCATCACGCTATATGTATCATACTAGGAGACTGAGAAGTAATTTCAATAGGAAATAATGAAATCCTAGTTCAGAACTGTTACATAATCTTTAAATCCAGGAATCATTTAGACATGTAGAAAAGGTCTTTTCAACAACACAGAAACAGTTACAGACAGACATGATCTGTTACTTTTTTTAAATGAGCAATGTACCCATGAAAGTTGCTGTTATACTTACTACTCTAGAATTGATGACATTTAAGAATTAGTATTCTGTTTCTTTCTCTTTTCTTTTCTTTCTTTCTTTTTTCTTTTGCTTTCTTCAGTAGAGTTATATATTTCTCCCGTGTGTGTGTGTGTGTGTGTGTGTGTGTGTGTGTGTGTGTGTGTGTGTGTGTGTGTATGAATCATGGTAGGTAGGCAGTGTGGATTGGTCTGCCTTAGAGCTGCCATTCTTTTCTGTTTAGAGACCGTCTCAACTGAAGCACATACTGGCCTAGATTTCCCTCTGTAATCAGGCTGGCTTTGAATTCAGGGAGATCTTCCTATCTGAGCTTTCCAGTACTGGGCTTGCAGGTGTCAGTTATATGCCTTGCTCAGACCTGTGGTTGTTACCATTATAATATTTATGACAGTGATTGATAATTGGAATAATGGAGTATGTTTTGAGTTCTGAAACCTTTCCACCCAGAATACATTAAAGTAGTGTGTGACAATTTGTTTACTTAAAGGCTGTTCAGTAGATAGGAAAGATTGCTTTCCCGTTTAGAAGTTTGGTTACTCTTAGCATAGTTTTGTTAAATTAGTTTTAAGTTGTAGTATTGTTGGTAACATTTTCTTCTAATACTCTATGATATGTGAAGTTTTTGTTTTTGTTTGTTTGTTATTAATGTAAGTGTACATTGCTTTAGAATTAACAAGAGGGCTGGAGAGATGGCTCAGCCGTTAAAGGCTAGGCTCACAACCAAAAATACAAGAATTAACTATAAGAGATGGAGAGATGACCCAGTGGTTAAAAGCACTTGATATTATTACTACAGAGGACCCAAGTTTGGTTCCCAGTCTGTAAGTCAGGAAGCTCACAACTGATCTAACTCCAGGTCCATGATATCTGCTGCCCTCTTCTGGCCTCTGCAGACACTTGCACACATATATGCACATGGAGAAAAGATAAGCACTAGAGTTACTATCAATTAAGTGCTTACATTCTGTCAGGAGTTCATGATTACAGTCCCATTCAGACTCAACACAACCATGGCTTTTATCCAGGAAGTGTAACTGTGTTGATACCCATCAGGTAGATAAAGCAAATGTCCCGTGTGGCATTTTATTGAACTGTAAAATACAGTGAAGTCATATTTATAGGGAAATGCATGTCACTGGAAATCATCATAGTAAGTGAAATAACCCAGACTTTAGGAGACATACTGTATGTCTTCTTTCATAAACAGAACCTAGATTTAAAATTATATATGGATGTGATAATAAAAATGACCTGGTGTTGAAAACTATTAAATGTTTTTTGAACTTTTTTTTTCCAGTGTGGTTTCTAATGGTACTGATTTGATTCTGGTGAATCAGTGTTTATTATGTTTATAGTATTTATTAATGTATCATCTCAACTATAGTTTGGTACATGGTTATTTAATAATGGACTTGATTTTCATCCATTAGACTATACACACAAGGATTAATTTTGTATTATTTTCTTTCTCCTTTAGTAAAATAAAACAGGGTCTGTTACCTAGCTTGGAAGATTTGCTGTTCTATACCATTGCAGAAGGACAAGAAAAGATACCTGTTCACAAGTTTATTACAGTAAGTTTTTAATATTTTTTCTCTCAATGTTCAAAGAAGTAATATTAAGTCAGTTACACACTATTGCTGAAATATAGTCTTAGAAGTTTATCTGACCTCTAGGTTCTGACAGTGTTTCTCTTGTTTTCAAATTTTTACCATGTTCACTTCAAGGTAATCAGTGAAAGAAAAAGAAACAATGAGAAACTTGTCCAGAAAGTGGATAATAGTGATATAAATACCACATACATGATCAAGTCTTGCGTAGAAACTTTATTATACAGGAATGAAACTTATAGTTGGAATAAGCATATACATTATCTACGCTGTATATTTACAAACTCTTATTTTTTTAAAAACAGGCACTCAAATCTACAGGATTGCGAACGTCTGATCCCAGGTTGAAAGAGTGTATGGATATGTTAAGATTAACTCTTCAGACAACGTCAGATGGTGTCATGCTAGACAAAGATCTTTTTAAAAAGTAAAAATTTCTGCCAAACCTTTAATGGTGATTTGCTATGCTGTGTGCTGATTTTGCTTTTAAAACTCGATTTTACATTTTAAAGACCAGTGCTGTAGTGTTACTGAGGAAAGGGATCTGTAAATATTATCTTTGAAAAACAGTTATGGCATATATTAAAGTTCTGTTATATACTGGGTTTAAATCTGTTGTAATGAAAGTTTGCTATCAATGTTGTTTGTGTCCAGGGATTGTATTCTGTTTGGGTGTTCCACTGTCTGCAGTGTTGTTGACTTTCTCAGTTTAGTCTAAGTTTATTTCCATGTGGTGATATAGATGATGAGCGTAAGAGGACTTCAGACAGCTCTGTAGACCTTATATTTATCTGTTTGCATGACCTCATTCTCTTTTTCAAATGTATTAATGAATGGGTTTTGGGTTGTTGTCTTTTTTTTGGAAAACAATTGAGAACTTAAGACAACTTTGAAGATTAAAACCTTGATTTGATTGAATGAGAACACTTTAACATTGCTGAGTTTCCATGTCTGTTTCTTAATCTTCTTTACTGTATTTGTAATAGCTTTAATAGAGAACATGTTTATAATTTATCCTAAATAGTCAAATAATATTTTAATTTATTAATAGTTAATGGAAAGCAGCATAAAATTATAAACAACGGTAAGACAGTTCTTTTTTCTAAGCTACAGGCTTAAGTTTGTGTGTGTGTGTGTGTGTGTGTGTGTGTGTGTGTGTGTGTGTGTTTAATTACCTTTCTTTTCGTTGGTGGATTGAATGATTTGTTCTAGATCTCTCCTGGGGTATACCAGAGTCCCTGGGAGGGGTAAGTTTTTAAGTAAGGTTCTCTGAAGTTTCTGGCATGCTTGTGACACTTGTGCCAATTCTGAATTCTCACCAAGGCTCTTGGTTCTCTTAATGCAGCCAATTTTAACGTGTAGCTGGTGAGCTTACTTTGCAGTCGGTATTAGGAAGTTGAGTCTGTTGACCTGTTCATTTTGTGAAAGGCATGAATTCACTTCTAGATTGGTTTGAGCCTTTGGGGTAGGATTTGTCTTAGAAACTACTTGTACAAAGTACTCTTTCTTGATTATGGTGCCTTCTGGAAGGTTACTTTAGTTTATCTGTGAGTATAGTTAATTGATGGTAGGTTAGATTGTGAATAATGGGTATAGGGAACTGGCTTTGGATTTTTAAGGGAAAACACTAAATTGTACATTTAAACCTTTAAAATGTGCTTTATGAACATTGTTTCATTATGAAATTAAAAACAATTTAAATATTCTCTCAGTTATGAACCCAAAGACCCACAATCATAAAATTCTGTTGGTAATTGAATTAATACATAATGATTACCACAACTTTAAACAAACTCAAGTTTTTAAAAAAAATCTATGATTGTAATATAGGCAATACCCAACCTGACATGAAAACACAGTAGTCTCTAGAGAGTCATTGTCAAAAGATTTTTTATTTTGTTTCAATTCAAAACTTGACTATGCGCATTTTCGGGTCACTTAGAAAGGTGATTACTCCAGAGACATTCCTTCTATGATCTCAAGTATACGAAGTTACCTACTTGAGGTTGTCAAAAATAAACAATCTCATCTCCACATTGCTGGAAAGGAATTGTTAAAACATGGAATTCCTTTCTTCTGAGAGAAATAGTTATAAAGGTAGACAATTCAGGTTTGAGTGAAAGTGTTGATATTTTACCTAAAATAAATCTACTTAGCCTTTATAGTAGAGAAACAAGTATTGTATATGACTTTTTTAACATGGAACAAAATGAATTTTAACATTTGAAAATTGGAGGCTCTCTATGCCTGTTTATATAGTCAGTGTTTTTATACTAATATTCATTAAGGTTAGAAGAGGAGGAAAACATTTGTGCTAACAGCAAATTCTTTATTCACTCATTCATTTATTTTTAGACCACAGATACAGAACTGGTTTTCTGTGTGATCATAGTTTTGTGATCATAGACTTGTTTTTAGAGACAGCAAATGGTTTACATTTGTAATTATTTGGTTTTCTTAAAACTTATGTATTACTTACTAATGAAAAACTATATGAGGAAAAATTTTGTAATACATTAATGTACATTGTATTTGTAAGACTTAATTGTTAAGAAAATGATCAAAGCACAGAGAAAGATTTTTACTTGCTGAAAGGCAAAAGTATTTTTTCCTCGGAGTTCACTTTAAATAACTTCTATTTTATAGTACACCGATGATATCCATATTAAAATAATTTCCAGGGAAATTTGAATACCCCTCATTATATGTAGTTGGAGTCTTCTGAAGACTAAAATTGTCTATCGCGGTAACTTACCTTTTAAGGCTTTCCACATGGTTTTTGCCGATTATCTTAATGCTAGAACAAACACCGTGCCTACAGTTCTTTGCAGTTTTGTTGACTGTGATTCCTCTCTAAAGGTGCTGACTAGTTAGTTTCTTTTATTTTACTTTGGCATTCATGTGTGTGGGTGCTCTGCCTGCATGTATGTCTGTGCACCACATGTGGGCAGAGGCCGGAAGAGGGCGTTGTATCTCTTGAAATTGGTGTAATAGACTCTGATGGCTATGAGCCGTTGTGTGGGTGCTGGGAATCGAACCAGAGTCCTGAAAAGTAATCAGTGCTGTCAATAACTGAGCCATCTCTCCAGCCTCCTGATTAGTTTTAAACACTTAAAATAACAGTGTGGGTTGATAAATTTGAATTTGGTTGATATTTCCATGTTTTATTTGTAATTTCTTAAAAATGAAGTATATTTGGTTTAAAAATAAGTAGTAACTTAATTTTAGGAATTATCTTAAGCTTTTTCATTTGAGAAAGGTATGCTTGTTATATTTCCCTTGCAACTTTGATTATTTTTGGAAGTTGAATTTTAGAAGCTATTTGAGATGTTTAAAAATTAAATGTTTAATCAGTGATAATTTTTATTGGTGTATTACTCAACCTCTTAATTTCATTTGCTTACCTGTGAATTGGGAACACTCTTAAGAAAGTATTGATATTTTTAAGGTTAAACACAATCATTAATAATGCCCATTGTTTTTCTCTTTCCTCAAAGCATGCTAATTTAGTATTATAATCATTTATTTGTGAGGAATCCAGTTACATAAATATTTTCTCATACTAATGGTCTGACTTCATTATTTTCTGTCTCTCTGTCTCTCTGTCTTTCCTTCCCTCCTTCCCTCCCTCTTTCCTTCCTTCCTTTCTTTCTTCCTTGTTTTTGGTGTTTTTTGAGACAGGGTTTCTCTATGTAGCCCTGGCTGTCCTGGAACTCACTGTGTAGTCCAGGCTGGCCTTAAACAAAAGATCTGCCTGCCCCTCCCTCCCAAGCGCTAGGATTAAAAGCATGCTCCAACACTACCCAGTAATTTTTTTAAATCATATTATGGGCCTTGCCTTAAAGTATTTATTATAGTTTGTGTTGTATCTTGACGTCCATGTATGTAGCAAGTTGTCTTTGCCAGTTAAATACTCTGTGACTGAGTTACTGATACTGAGAAATCTTAAGACTATCTTCAGCTCAGAGTTTAAAATGTACTACAACACACAAAGTTCTTCAAGGTTACACTAACATGTTTTTGGCTTAATCCTTTTCAGAAGAAAGCAGAGTATTGCTTAAAATCATCAGAGTGTTTACTGTGTCTTTGAAATGGTTTTTAATAGTGAGACATTTTTTTATTCTGTAATGTGTTACATTCACATGTAGCTTGCTTTTGGTTTTCGTAATATAAAATTTATGATAGTACTTCATAAGAAATTAACTATAAAGTATTCATTACTTTTATTAACATCTTACCATGTTTTTCCACTTACAAAAATTGAGTTTGACCAAACCAAATTGGTTTTATCTTACGAAGCTTTCAAAGTGTTATTCATGAAAAAAATATGCAATTATTTTAACTTTTTGTGAAATACTACCCAGTAGTTATATAGAAGCTAAGAAAAATATGTTGGAGATTACGTAAAATTGAAAAATATTCATAATCTCTTTTGCGGTGTTTTTTTTTTTTTAAATAAAGTTTTATTTATTATGTATACAATGTTCTGCCTGCATGTATCCCTGAAGGCCAGAAGAGGGAGCCAGATCTCATTACAGATGGTTATGAGCCACCACAGAGGTGCTGGGAATTGAACTCAGGACCTCTGGAAGAACAGCCAGTGTTCTTAACTTCTGAGCCATCTCTCCAGCCCTCATTTGTGGTGTTGTAAAGACCCATTTTTGTTAACTAGATCTCATGTTGAGTATTTATCAATTCTAGTAGGGTACAAAACTTGTTCTAGTCTTAAACCTCAAAGAATGCACTGCTGTTTTAGTATCTGACACAATTCTGGACACATCTAATTTATGTCTATCTGTTCAGGATAAGCTGGACAGACAGAAAGTAACACAGGGAGAGTATGTGTTAAAATGGACTGTATAACTTACCTCCTTTACAGTAATGTTACTGTTCCCAGTTAGTGCTGTTAGCAGGTGCTGACAGTGGAAATACGCTCACTGTGTTTTCCTGTGCATTCCACAGGTGTGTTCAAAGCAACATTGTCTTGTTAACACAAGCCTTCAGAAGAAAGTTTGTCATTCCTGACTTTATGTCTTTTACCTCACACATTGATGAGTTATATGAGAGTGCTAAAAAGCAGTCTGGAGGAAAGGTAAGGTTTGGATACATGTATTTTCCTAATATAAACATTTAATATGAAGAGAATAAACCTGGGTGTTTTGTTTACAAATTGAGAAATTTGGTAGGTCATGCCATTAGATTCGGTGCTTTTTAAACTAAGTACTTTTTTTGTTATCTGCCTATAATGAAACTGAGTTTAAAAAATTAATTTGGGAATTAACTGAAGTGGCTTTACATTTTTTTTAATTAATAAAAATTGCTTTTGACATTTCTGCAGATCTTATATCCATTAATATAAATAAAATATTTCTAGTTTTAAAAAAATTATCCAGATAAATTCAAGCTTGGCAGTGCCTACCTGTATTCGCAGCATGTAGGAGGGAGAGAAAGGATCAGGAATTCAGAGGAAACCTCGTCTGTGTAAGCAAGTTTGAGCCTAGCCTATTGGCCTGTGCTGCAGAAGAACCTGTAACACCTTCACCCCAACAAATGGGGCATCTATTAGTCCTCCCAACCAAGTACCCCAAGTAGTAGCTGAGACTAATTTATATAATCTCAGTGGTATAAGGTTGTAAGCTTTTTATTTATTTTTTTTTTCCTTTAAAAAAAGTATTTAAGTTCTTGTTTTAAAGTCTCTGCATTTTTAGGAAGAAAGATTGTATTGGAAATTAGAGAGTGGTACAAAAATCACTAATGCCATGCTGATTCTCAGGCTTATGTATTAGTGTTCTTAGTTTTTACAAATGTCATTAAGTAAGACACTGATGCTCCTGAGTACTGTAAACAACTAGTCATCAGTGAGAGGAAACACACCGCCTATCTTGTGTCTCTTCATGTCTTTCCACTATTTTGGATAGGTTGCTGACTATATTCCTCAGCTGGCCAAGTTCAGTCCTGATTTGTGGGGTGTATCTGTCTGTACGGTAGATGGGCAAAGGTAAGTTTATTTAAAAATCTATGGAGAACAACTTTAACCCTTAAATCACAGTCTTCTGGAAACATATCAAAACTAGATTTGAGAAGTGCTTATATTTTAAGCAAGCTGCTGATGAATGAGGCCCCTTGCAGAATTATCAGAAAGTGTTATGTTGGGGAGAACTGTAAAGAGTGATTTGATTTTAAACACCTAGATTAAGAGAGACCTTTGGAAAAATGCTAACCTGTGGGAATGTTTTTTTAAGAACTGTTTTTGGCAGGGAGGGGCCTTGAGAGGTGATGGCTTGGTGGATAAAGTATTTGGTATGCAAGTGGGAAGGCCAGAGTTGGTCTCTGGCACAAAGTCTTAGACAAATGTAGTGGCTTCCTGTAATTCCAGCAGTTGGAAGGGAGGCAGAGAGATCCTCGATACTAACAGGCTAACAAAACTAGGGACTAGGCAAGCTCCATGTTCAGGGGAGACTGCTTTGGTAAAATGGAGAGGATGCAGAGCTGGATGGCAGACTGCCCTCATATATGCACACACGTCTACCTACTTACAGGCAAATGCACACACAACTCAAGGCAAAAAAAACCCCAAAAAACAAAAAACAAAACTTTGCTAGAAGTCAGACATTAAGGGTCATTGTCAGGTTCTAATTTGGATGTCAGAACAATTATGGCATACATCTAGGTGTTTTTCCCACTAAAAACTTAGCTTAGAAATATAAACCTTTCTTAAAATTACTTTTTAAAATGAAAATACAACTTAATGTAAAAATGTGTAAGTATTGTTCATACAGCTTTTTTATATGAGTGATAAAATTTTACCTTTTTTTGTTTTTATTTTTTGTTATTAATTTTGATCAATAGTTTCTTTTTGTAGCTGGGCTGGCCTAGAACTCACTCTGAATCCTAGGCTATCCTCAGGCTTTGAATCTTCAAGCCTTTGCTTCTGATTTGATTATCGGCATGTTCCACCATGCTTGGCAATGCCCTAAAGTTTAAGGCTACAAGTCAGGTAAACGTTTTTCTTTTTAAGGTAAAGTTGAAAACTTCTTCATCTGTTTGTGATCTTAGTTGTCTAATCTGAAATATCCTTATATTATGATAAAAAGTAGTTTTTTATTATAATTATACATGTTAAGTTTTCTAAGGCATAATTTTTAAAGGCCTAATTTACTCTGAATACAGGTAGTAGTAAGAAAAACATTACTGATTTAACATCTGATAAAACTTACTTTGTTCTCTCTTTGAGTTTGAGGCCAGCCTGGTCTACAGAGTGAGATCCAGGATAGTAACCAAAACTACACAGAGAAACCCTGCCTTGAAAAACAAAACAACAACAAAAGAACCAAACTTACTTTGTTGACTGCTTTAAGCTTTTGCTATTTACTTTGCAATATCCCTCTTAGACGAACTCTTTTTAATGTTTATATTCACGCACTCACACATATCCTTGTGGAGGTCACAGGATAAACTGCAGGAGTCTGTTCTCTATCATGAGGATCCCAGCGATTAAACTCTGGTTGTCAGGCCTGGTGGTGAGCACCTTTAATACAGCGTCATCCAGCCACCTCTTAAACATCTTTAATGTTGAAGTCAACAGTCATGGTTGAATTAAAATTATTTATGAATTAGAATTTATAATGTAAAAAGTAAGTCCGATCATGCAGCTGTTTATAGTTGATGCTAATTGTTTTTTTTTTAATCGACTTTAATAGGCATTCTATTGGAGATACCAAAGTTCCCTTTTGTCTTCAGTCCTGTGTAAAACCCCTGAAATATGCCATTGCTGTGAATGATTTGGGAACTGAGTATGTGCATCGCTATGTTGGGAAAGAGCCAAGTGGATTGAGATTCAACAAACTGTTTCTGAATGAAGATGGTAAGGAGTACCTACAAGTTGGTTGGAGAAGTAGTTCATTTTTCTGTTTAAATCTCAGTAATTTGAATTCTGCTTTTGTAGAAACCTTTTCCTATTTTTAAAAGTTGACCATAGAGTTTCACGTACTTTTCAAAATGGTTATTTTAGGTTATCTTGCACCATTAGCAAGAAAAGTAGAGAGATAAAGGCAAGGAATACATTCCATGACTGGGCACAGTGTACGCTTGTGATCCTGGCAAATAGGAGATGGGGTGAGATGGACCAGGACCTTAAGGACATTCTCAGCTGCATAACAGATTTGAGGGCAACCTTTGCTACGTGAGGCCTTGTCTATTAATAAATAAGTTACGTTATAGTTGCTTATCAGGGATTCTGCTAGCATTTGGAAATACCTAGAATTTACTTCAGAACAGTTTAATGGGAGCAGCTCTTAGTTCTGGGGTAATCATAATTATTGTCAGTGTGTTGCTAATTATTTCAGCTAAAAGAGCCTGTTTGCAAAGGTGAAGCAGCTAGATCAGTTTCCTTAGCAGTTTCATTGCTAGAGCTCTGGTCCTTGTTTGTCCATAAAATGTGTGACCCTCTCTGTTAAATCAGTGTCATGTACTGTATGTAAAGGACATGCAGAAATGTGTGACCCTCTCTGTTAAATCAGTGTCATGTATGTAAAGGACATGCAGAAATGTGTGACCCTCTGTTAAATCAGTGTCATGTACTGTATGTAAAGGACATGCAGAAATGTGTGACCCTCTCTGTTAAATCAGTGTCATGTACTGTATGTAAAGGACATGCAGAAATGAAATAGCAGGCTTTGTCTCCTGGAGCAGGTTCCCGTAGAGAGTAGTGTTTCTCTTTTTCCATATTCACATAATGTATGTGTGTTCATATGTTACTTTCATACTTGAGGAAAGCTCTAGACTGGGCTGGGGCTAAAAATTTGAGGGCATATTGTGTTCCTATACTGTGATTTTAGTGATAGATAGTTAAGATAGATTTGTTTCTGTGTGACTTTTGGTCTTTCTCCTTCATAACATTTGCTGTTTGGAAGAAATACGTCAGATAATTGGGTTGCTTAGCACATCTCTGTCCTGGAGTCCCAGCATTCAGAGAGGAAGCAAGACAAGTAGACAGTACTTCAGACTCAGGCTTAGATCTGAGCACATGCAGCTTGACTGGTTTATCCTGCAGGTATGTGGAGGTCACTGACCATTGGATGATTTAAGGTGTGGAATTGAAGGAAGCAAGTGAAGTTGGGAAAAATTGTAAAAGGTGAACTTCAGTATTTTCTGTCTGCCAAATAAAAAAACAATGAAATGTCTCACTCATTAGTATTTTATTAGTTTTTCAAATAGAGTCATAGCTGCTGTCATCTATGTTTTTCTTTCTGTTTTTTAGAGCAGCTATATTTTTTCTGAATTTTACCATAATCTTTGTACTTTTTTTTACCATAATGTTATGCTAATGTACATTAGCATATATTGGCAGCTTTATTGAGATATCATTCTGAAATATTTATTAGGCCTATTGACATCCAGGTTTAATGAAAGAATTTATTCTGTTAACTTGTGGAAGATAAGACATTTTATAATATGATCCAAGCATCCATGTTGGAAATAAATCTTAAAAAAAAAAAAAATTAAGACATTTTATAATATAATCAGTACTTTCCTTTGGAAGACAAGGGGGAGTAATCTAAGTCATTCTGGCAGGTACACTGATTTGGAGGAAGGTATTTAAAGATCAAAAACAGATGTAGGAATTTGAATATTAGAAGTCTTTTTGAGAGGCCTGGGGATTAAGAGCTCCGGCTTTTCTTTGAGAGAACAAGGTTCCTAGCACCACACAATAGATTAATAACGAACTGTGCAGCTTTGTTCCAGGGGATCTGATGGCCTCTTCTGGCCGCCTCCACCACCAGGCACACATACTGTGCAGAGACATACATGCACCCAGGGAAAACACCCATACATGTAATATAAAATACCTTAGGAAAATCTGAAAAATCCTCTTGGGGAGTAAAAGGATTGGGGTAAATGAATTTAACATTATTAATAAAATTTTTGACGTGTTCATGAGTGGTTTTAAAAAGTATGATTTATTGGTGGTATGATCTATAAAAACAATTGTGATGAGAGCTCAAGATTTTAGTACTAGTTTTCATAAGAACTGAAATAATAAAACTTAACAAGGTCTTGTCTACCAGCAATCTTGAAAGGAATGGTAGGAAGGCTTCAGTACCCCACTTGTTCTGAGTTCTTAAGGATGCTGTGTTATTGAGTCATGGTTTATACCAGTCCTAACACAGCAGTTTGAAGATCTTTTTCTCATTTAAAACTTCACTAGTGGATTGTAGTGATGTAAACACTTCAGCATCATATGGTTATCAATGTCATCTTGCTATGCAGGATGATGATGATAAGGATTAATGTGAATGTGGTGACCCAGTAAGCAGCAGTGGCAGTTATTCTCAGCACATGTAGTGATTTCAAGTGTTTGGAGGAGAAATAGTTTTGTTCTGAGATGGAGGAGTTGGCTGGTACTTTCTACCATCGTAAGGGAGGAAACACGTTCATGGAGATGGCAATTTTGGAAAATACCTTAAGTTTCTTTTTAAAAATAATTTGATTTATTATTATGATATGTCAATGTGTGTTGTGGATGAAGGGTATGTGAATAGCACAGTGGACAGCTTTGTGGAATTGAGTCTCCTACTTTTACCTTGGTTCCAGTGATTAGACTCAGGACCTCAGGCTTGCCTTGCAGCCATTTCACCTGCCAGCCACCATGCTGCCCCATCCTTATCTACCCTCTAGTGATGAGCTTGACCAGTTAATATTCATACAGCCTTCTTGTCAAGTAATCAGCTCAAGAGCCTGCAAGGGGTTTGGTTCTTGGAGTGACGTATTTAGCTAATCCTGAAAGATATAGAAAATAATACATCTTATACATGATAATAGAAGACAAAGTTAAGCTTTTCATAATCATTGCCTCTGATGGAAAGTTTTAGAAGACAAATTTAGGTTTTGCATATTGTTAATGATGTTAGATAACAAAGCCAAAATATGTTATGTATACCGGATTTGGGAAAGAAGAGTTGAGTTGGTGACAGAGCTGACCCACTGAGAAAGAATGGAGCTTGGATGACTGGGGAAAACACAGGTGAGCACTGGAAAATTGAGCTGTGTGTAGAATGTATTGAAAACATGTCCTTATGGGATAATCAGGTTACTTTAATTTTTATACAATACTATAAATTTTAGTATAATACCTAAAATAATAAAGATCCAGATTAAACCAAGTACCTTTCAAAAGTGCTTTTTGGATCTTTAAAATATGCATTAACAAACTTTAATATGCACCTAGTTATGAACCAGGTTTTCATGAAGTTCTTATTCAGAGCAGTTTGAAAAGTAAAAAGGTATGAAAGAATTCCATGCATAGTTTATTGCCAAGTGCAAATAGATATTTGTTAAAATGAAAAATATGCCCATAAATTGCAAATGTTTTACATGTTCATTTTTTTGGTGTGCCAAGCTCTGTGTTGTTAAAATACTTTAAATGGTAGCACAATTGATATTTTATTACCAATAAATGTTGAGGAGTTTGAGATTGGTCCTTTCCCTTTTGCCGTACTCACCTCATGGCCGGAAACATGAGGTCTCCTGCTCCTGAGTCTTCCTTAGGCTGCTGTTATACAGCAGTAATGCTCTTGTGTTCCACCAGTTTCTGGTTTAGGTGCTTGGCTTTGAACCAAAGGTGTAGAGTACGTAGTAGATTTCATGCCAGGAAATAGCTTACTGTTCTTTGAAAAAGTCTTGATTGTAATTTATGTAGCATTTGCTCAATATTTATCATGCCCAGATATTGTTAGCAAACACTTTGTGTATATATGGATATACACACATTGGATGCCTTCTAGTCCTGGGCTTTAAACCTGTTACTGTAAAACAAGAAACTTGAAATGACAGATTACAAATTTTGAAGCCCATATAGAGCATAATCTAACAAGTTCTTCTGAATCTGCTTTCCCTTTGCTTGGGATCTAAAAACCATTAGATTTTTCTATCAGGTCTATAATATTTGTAAGTATTTTGCTTTCTTGGTTCCCTCTGGACACACACACACACACACACACACATACACACACAGTATAGTCTTCTGAAAAAGCAAGTGATATTTTATATATGTTTGGGGAAAGCATATTTCTCTTGGTCAGCATTATTTAGGGAAGGTAATGGCATTTCAGTGTTTAGATTTTAACAACAGGCTTAGCGTTAGAACTAGTCTTTATAAGTAACTTAGAATGTAATGTTTTTATTTTTAATACTAAGCATTGAAGGGGTACAACATGTGCTTTGCACCATAAAAAGATGAATCAGGGTTGGGGATTTAGCTCACTGGTAGAGTGCTTGCCTCGCAAGCACAAGGCCCTGGGTTCGGTCCCCAGCTTTAAAAAAAAAAAAAAAAAGATGAATCAAACTGCCATGAATTTCCTCACAGACTTTATTTGTAGTGTGAACACAAAATTGTCTCTTTTAGCAATTTTGAAGTTTATAATACATTATTATTAACTTGTCATATTTATCTAGTAGATAATTCTGCTCTTACCTAGTTACAATTATTTTTTTCTTGATCAATATTTCCCCATTTCTCTTCCACCCCTACAGCCCTGGTAGAAAACTATTATTTTCTGTTTCTATGAGTTCACATTTTTTAGATCTACATTAAAGAAGGTCATGTAGTGTTTGTTTTTCTATACCTGGTTTTACTAATTGTAATACCCTCTGGTTTTATCTGTGTTACTGTAAATATTTTCTTATTTTTTTAAGTCCAAGTAATAGTCCTTTATTATATGTACTATCTTCTCTATATCCATTCATCTACATTGTCAATCTCGTATCCAAGCTCTGGTGAATAAATGTTACAGTGAACACAGAAGAATTGTATCTCCAGTATAAAGTTATAATTTCCTTTGCATAAATGTGCCTGGAATGGATTGCTGGATCCAAAATGTGCAATTTTAAAGGATGTTTTCTGAATCATTGACTCCATTGAAGGAAATGGACCGTAATGTACACAATCCTTATTCTCTCTTGTGAAAAATATCTAAAGCCATGTGCTCTCTCTTTTTTACACAGAATCTAGTTTAGGAATATGTATGAGACATCAGTAGATGGAAAAGGGAAAGGAAAGAACAGGAGAGGAGGATACATGTGAACAGGGTATAGTCCGTGTGTGTGTGTGTGTGTGTGTGTGTGTGTGTGTGTGTGTGTGTGTGTGTGTGTGTAGACACCGAAATGAAATCTATCACTGCTGATTTAAATTTTTTCGGATGATAGAAAAAAGCTGAAAATTTTTATCTTCAATGATACAAATCATAAATCACACAGTTTATTCATTGAAAGTGTACAGGTTTGAAGCTTGGCTTAGGAATGTGCATCTCTCTGTACATGAGAGAGTCAAGAGTTTGAGGACAGTCTGGGTTACTTAACACTGTTTCAATATAAAAACAGGAGCAAAAGTATACTATTCAGTAGCTTTTACTATATTTGTAGAGTTTTGAAATCATCATTCAGTCAAATTGGAACACTTTGACCGCCTCCAAAACAAATGCCATATTCCCTAGCTATTGCCTGTTTCTTTTTAGCTCTGGAACTAGTAGTCTACTTCTGTCTATATAGACTCATTTATTTGAGAAACCTAAGATAAATGGAATCACTTAATATTCCCTTATGATTAGCTTTTCTTATCTTACTATGTTTAATGTTCATATAGTTTTGTTCCTTTCTGTAATCCTTCATCATGAATAATGGCGTTTGTTTCTCTACCTTTCTGCTGATGGGACACTGGACTTCGTGCTCCTGGATATTAGCTAAGCGGAAGGGCTTGGGTCCCTTGGGAACTCTGTGTTTATTATTTTGAGGAACCACTTAACTGCTTTTTCTGTGTTCACAGATGTTGCTAGAAGCTTGTCTTATGGAATATAATTAGCTAAATTTAAGGGAGCCATTAGTGTAGTACAGGGTAATGTGTGTGCTAGGTTTGTCAGGCTCGATAAGCTTATTCTTGAGGAAATAAATTATTAGCACAGAAGTAGAAATTTGTTTCGGTAGTTTGAGGCAGGAGCTCATGTAACCCAGGCTAACCTTGAACTCCTGATTCTGAGTGCTGAGTGCCATACCTTGCTAGAAATATGTTTTCAAGTGGATATTTTTAATGCACTCAAGAGTTTTGTGTTCATAATTTGCTGTGCAGTGAATGCTAATGTAATAAGTTAAGCTTTTAAAAATCGATTTAAGAATTAGAAAAAGGTAGGGTTATGGTTTAACTTAAAAGTTAAATTTTATTTTTAAAAAAGAGGCTGAAAAGATAAGCTACTGATTAAGAGCAGATTCTGCTCTTACAGAGGACCCAGGTTCAGTTCCCAGCACCCACATGGCAGCTTATAACAGTCTGAAACTCTTGTTCCAGGGTACCTGACAGGCTCCTCTGGCCTCTTTAGTCACCAAGCATACATGTGGTGCACATATACACATGCAAACACACACAAAATAAAAATATTTCAAAAAACTATATAGGAAATGTATCCTTTACTGGCAGGAAGTGTTGAAGTTACAGAGACTATATGTAGCCGAGTGTAATCTTACTTAGGCATATCACTACTGTGTGTGTTGTATTTTTCAGTAGATATGTACACACATACATTTGCCTAAGTACAAGAACCTTTATAAAAAGTAAAATTGGGATCACATCAGATGGGCTTTTCCAAGATTTTTTTTTGGGGGTGGGGATGTTTGAGACAGGGTTTCTCTGTGTAGCTTTGCGCCTTTCCTGGAACTAGCTCTGTAGACCAGGCTGGCCTCAAACTCACAGAGATCCGCCTGCCTCTCCCTCTGCCTCTGCCTCCCGAGTACTGGGATTACAGGTGTGCACCACTACCGCCCAGCTTTCAAGATTATTTTTACTATAATATCATTCAAGTACTTAATAGATGTTAGCTACATGTATGCATTTTGTGAGCTTTAATCATAGTCACAGAGATGTAGTCAATCATAACTCTGAGGTGGAGAAAGATTGAGACAGCAGAGTTACGACCTTTAGATGTGCTTTTAACATTGCTTCTTACAGACTTGAGTGAATTCTTTTTTTTCTGTATGATTATCAGAGTCCTCGGTGTGAACAACTGGTTTGATACATACCTTACTCCAAACAGTTCTCCCTGCAGAAAAGTACACATGCATCCAAAGAAGTGGTACCGAGTATTTGGAACAACGCTCTTGCTTTTGTGTTTTTCAGATAAACCACATAATCCCATGGTAAATGCCGGGGCAATTGTTGTGACATCGCTAATAAAGGTAAAATGTTGACATTTCCTTTCAACCTGGTGAAATTTAATAACTAAGGATAAATATGTATTTTGGATTATTTATGTAGGACTACGATACATTCATTTTCTCTTGGAATTAAGAAAGTAGTCTTGTTATAGTGGGTTAGGACTTTTATTTATTCCCTCCCAATGATGTCATTCTAAGGACAAAATGAAAAATATATGACTCACCATAAATCCCAACCATTAGTTAACTTCTGGATGTAGAGCTTTGGCACAAACTCAAGAACTTTGCAGAACAGTAGGAGTTGGTGTTCCTTTTAAGGTTTTTAATACTTTTTTCTCTTTGCTTCTAGAAAGAACAAGCTTTTTTCTAGAAAGAAGAATTTTTATATAATATTTTTATTAGTAAATATAGTAACATGTTCTAATTTGCGCTTAAGACAAAATATTTATTAAAAACAGTAAATTGTCTTTATCCTCATAAGCTGCTGTCACAATTCTCATTTAAATTTGTTTCATTTGTTTTACTTATATCATGTCATAAGTAAAAACAGTGAGGCTTCTTCCAATTATTACATTACTTACATTTCTGTGTTGGCATTGTATGTTGACTAATTTATGTTAGTGTTTGTATTGCCTTAATAATTGGAAGCTGATGTTTTGAAATACTTATTTCAAAATGGTTCTGTTGTGTGATAGACTTTTATATCATGCAATTTCAGATCCCTCCCCCTTTTCATTTTAAATTTCTACTTGTGTTAACTATTAAAATGAATTTTGTGCTTGGGACACTTACATGTTTCTCAGTAAATTTGTGCCTGTCTATTTCAGGTTAGAATAAAACATAACTCATGGATTTGTACATGGATTACTATAGATGGGGTACTCTGGATACAAACAGAATGCTGAAGGGTAAATTACAGGCTTAGCCCAGTTCACAAAAACTCACATAATGCTGTAATAGAAGTCCTACATTAACTGTCAATGAGTTTTAAAGCAGAAAACTGCTATCTTAAAAAAAATATATGCTTATTTTTGGGCAACGATTTATAAGCATTGGCCTACTAGATTTTATAGCCAAATAAATATCTTTTGATGTAGCTAGTTTTAGTAAGTTTATGCTATCTAGTTATCCCGAGGTGAAAAATTATTTGTAGAAAGGAGCAATGCAGCTATATACAAGCTCAGCTCTGTGTTTAGGTATCCTTAAGTATGAAATATACATAGATAAAGGGGCCTTTATCACCAGATCACTCATTAACAATTCAGAGTTGCACAAACAACGAATTAGAACTAAGGAAAGTTAATCTGCAATCTCTGTTAATGCTTAAGCTTTTAAAACACTAGGATAGCTTTAAACCATTTTTGTCCAGATTCCATGATTTTACATATATTGTAGTGGGTGCACTGACTTTCTTGAGGATGGTTCATGGATTCAGTCTTAAGAACTACTGCAGTGGAGGGGCTGTCGGAGTTCAAGGTTCCTCAGTTACATAGTGACTTAGGTAGACTGGGGGATTGAGATGAGACCTTGCTATAGGAAGGAAGATCCTGTCACAAAGTGGGGTGCTCACATTGGAAAAAAAATAACATGGCACACCAATAGGCTTCTCTTTAGAGGGCATATGTAACTGATTGACAAAACACTTCAACTGCATGCAGTTAAAAAATCCTTTTGTTTGATGATTATGGGCTCAGTCAAATACACTGACATGCTGCATGTGGGAATTGCATGTCTGGTCATACCACACCATCATTTCATTAGTTTCACTTACCATGGTGAGTCATATGTCATAAATCACATTGATCCCCATTAGTGTGAGCAGTTAGGAACAGTAAAGAAACAGACAACGTAAGTACAGTTGAGGGTCCAATAGTAAAGAAAAGGCATCTTGTGTTTATGAATTGGATCAGTTTTAAATTTGTAAATTTCAAATTTACCAGCAAAGTTGGCAGTTCATATTTAAACTCATTATCTTAGAGTCTTTGTTTTCAGACTGTTTCACAAGTATTTTTTTTAACTGAACATAATGTAAATCTTAAAAGGTAGAAGCTTGATACAGCTGTAAAACTGCCCTGAAAAAGAAGATATTCCTTAGGTTAAAGAAAGAATTTAGATTCATTGGGTATCGGTATGCAATCTATATGTTTATGAATTTATAAATTGGTAATGGTTTAAAATTGAGTTAATAAAACATAGCCAAACAGCCCAGTCGTCTTATTTATAGGAAATGGACGCTGGATGAGTTGTATCATCAGTAGAATCTGGTTTTGAGCTCAATCTGATATTCTATTATTTGTTAGGGTTTACTGTGCCATATTTAATGTAGGGATTGCCATTTCACTTAGTGACATCTTTGACTTTAGCAGTTATGAAAGCAGAAATACTGTGTTATTTTAACTTGTACAAAACTGCATCTAGTTTTAAATGGGTGTAGGAGTCATCATTTAGACACTAGTTGGTGCCCGCTCTCTGCATGCAAACAGGCTTCTTCCCGGAGCTTGAACTCAAGTGCCTGAAGCAGGTCTCGTCCCATGGCTGCCAGGTGCAACCGTGCTTTTAGCTCTTTACTTGACCTTAGGACTGTTTTGTTTTTCCATTCAAAGTTCAGGCTTCGTTATGGTGCCATGTTAGAACCCTCCAAAAAAAGTGGAGTCTTTAGTAAGACTCTTTATTTCATAATTTTGTAGTATTGATATTTTTTCCTTGTAGGATTGGTGGTGATCCTCAGGAAATGGGGGAAGAGGCAGAGCAAATGTTCAAAAGGATTAGCAGATTGTGGAAAAAGGAGGATTTGGACAGAAGGAACCTGTTGCATTAATTCTTAACCACTAAGCTTATAGGAAAACTCCAATATTTAAAATTTTAAACAAAGCTATATAGGTAAATACCTTTTTAAAAACAAATGTAATTTTACACTTAAAATGCACATAATTAAAAAGACATAAGGGTTATTCTTACTCGCTTTTCTCCTCTAGTAGCTACTAATTTTGAGGGAATGAATACTTGCTTATAGTCTGTTTTAATCTCATGTTGATAATGTGTGATTGTGTGGTTGAAAGGAAAGAATATGAAGGATAGTTATGTTTAGATGAAAAGACAGTATTTCACATGTTTTTATTTGCCAGTTATAGAACGACCTGGTTTTATCTTAAAAGTTAAAGTCTGATGCCTTGAGTATTGGGGTAGAAATCGATGGCAACAAATCACAAAACGATTGTCACCATTGCATTTTCATTTTAGAAATACGATAAGCTGTGTGATTTTCTGTATTTATGTCTATTCTAGTGATCATTTCTGAGTTTTATTACTTGAAAAAGTTTGCTTGTGTGTGTGGTTCTCCCCCCCCCCCCCCTGTTTTAGGAAGCAGTCATATTTTTTAAGTAAAACATTGAAGATTTTAAAGTGTTGCTCTGTAAAAACTCAAGACAAGTTTAATTCATTTATATGGTATTTTCCATTTTCCACATTAGCCATAATCTGGCAGATTTCTTAGTACTACCCACATCTCAGACGGTCTGTCATGTTTAGTAGCAGTGCACGATGCCTGGGCTCGGTACATTTGGAACACAGGAGTTTAGTGGTTTATTTACTTGAGTTTATATTAGTAGACACATTTGAGAAGTTTTTTTCTTTTCTTTTCTTTTTTTAAATGAAAGGCGGATTTTTTTCCAACTGAGTTAATTGTTCTGTTCCTTTATTTTTAGAGATAATCTGTAAAAATACTAGATCAGCAGGGCACAGTGGCACATGTCTTTATCCCAGTGCTCTGAAGCAGAGGCAGGTGGATCTCTGTAAGTTTGATCTCAGTTGTGTGTATATCCTAAGTTCTAGACCAATCATAGGTAATAGTAGGGCCCTGTCTCCAAAAAGCCCTAGAAGAATGTTCTTTTTTTGTTTTTAATACTAATTTGTAGTTTAGTAATGTTTAGTTTCAGAAGATTCTTGTGTGGCAAGATGAAAAACCAAGACTTTTATAAAAATCATTTCCATCACCTCTCTTTGCCTCTTTCTTCTGTGGTCTCTAATATTTAATTGGCCTGCATGTCCACTCTTTATGACTATGTTTCATAATAATTGATTAGCTATTGGCTGTTTAATGAAACATTTTTTGGTGTTACCAAGTATATCTGTTGTTGCAGAGTTATATGAATTCATTCACAAATATGTTGTAAAATCAGATATAAAAATACTCCAACATAGTTACATTAATTCTTTGAATTTAGTTTTTGTGATGCTAGGTATCAAAAATAGGGTGTGGGTCTAGCTGAGCTTTGTACCCTGAGCTACCTCCCTAGCACTTACATTAATTTTTTTAATAGACAGAGGAAAGCTCTGTCACCTTTGTTAAATCTTCACTTATGCCTTCCTTAAAGAGATATAAATCCTATAGTTTAATAGACACTTTTATACAAGATACATTTTTACAATCTGCCAGCATTAGTCTCTTTAATCTCTTCTCAAACAGACCACATGTTTGCATTTAAAAATCATTTAGTGAATAGATTCGAAATTTAAAATATATTTTTTCCCAGTTTTCATTTCTTAGAAATTCTTCCAGTCGTATTTACTACAGACTTCTGTGAACGTTTTCAGGATGGAAACAACACAGTATGTTATAGTGCTTGTACTGAGAGCTTCATTCTGGAGTACATGCGTCCCTGGTACATGAAGGGTTAAGGACGAGGAGCATTGGCAGTTTAAAAACGTTACTTTTCATATGTGCTTCCTATGTGCCCTTCTTAAAATAATTTGATTTTGGTTTAGGTAGTTCCCACTTTCCAGAAGAAAGGCCATCTCATGTGGTCCAAATTTTGTTACAGTTCACTGCTCTGTGGTAAAAGTCTTGGTTGCTAATGAGACAACACTGTAAAGTACTGAAGCTAGTAGTATTGAGCATGTAAATTAAAGCCTTATAAGAATTGTCACTACCACTAACAGTACTCTAGGGTGTTTCCCTTTGTCTAACAAAAGTGAAATGAGGCTTAAGCAGGTGGAGTATAGTACAATATTGATTGCGTGTGATAAGGTCCAGGTGTGAAAGGACTAAATAATATTGTAACAAAACCTCGTTCCATGTCAGTCTGCTCATTGATCATGAGAAAGGATTCTTAGAGTCTGTATAAACGATAGTGTAAGAATCTTACCATGTTCTGTCAGTAAACACTGTCAATTCGCATATGAACTAAAAATCAGTTATGATTTGAAGACCAAAGAAAATGCTCTAAAAGATAATAATACAAATTGGTGTGCAAGATGATTAGCAAATTGATACCTTCTTTCAAACATTTTACTGTGAAAGATTCAGTGGTGAACAGACAGAATAGAATGACCAGCCCCACTTACCCATTCCCTGCTTCTGTTATTACAGTGTCTGTTCCTTCACCCATCTCAACTTACTATGCCATAGCAAATTGATTTTTCTTTTTTTCAATTTTTCTTTTTTTTTTCCAGCAGAGCACATTTACTCTGTTTTGTATGTGTAAATATGTTTTTCTCATAAGAGTTTTGCACAAAAGCATTAATATTACAGTTAGGTCCCATCTATCTGATCTTTTCATCTGTTACATGAAAGAGAAATCTGTTATATTTCCAAGAGAGATGAGGGCAACTAAAGATTTAAATTAATCACCATTTCCAGGATAGATGTAAGAACAAACATTAATCAGATGCCTTTACACTTAAAGGGGAAAGAGAGACTTACTAGTCCATTGATTGTTTAGTATTTTATTTTTCCCTACTTACGTAAATCTGCATAGGGCATTTCAGATGCCCATTAAAACATTATTTAATAATAGAATCTGAATGCAATAAATAATACAATAAAGACAGGATTTTTTTCCCTCTTCTTTTTGTTTATTTATTTATTTTTTTATTTTCAAGACAGGGTTTCTCTGTGTGTATTTCTGGCTGTCCTGGAACTCCCTCTGAGACCAGACTGGCCTTGGACTCAGAGATCCACCTGCCTCTGCCTCCTAAGTGTTCAAATTAAAGGCATGCTAGGTTGTTTCTTAAGAACAATTTTTGAAAGCAAAATTCAATTTTTGTAAGCCATAAAATAGACCACATATGTGACCATGTCACATAGAGTCGAAATTTTTTTATATTAAACTTTATAATTCAATTAAGAAAACTTGTATTAATTTCACAGGGAACAACTTAGGTCAGAGAATGAAAGTTCATGTAACTTGTTTATTTTATACTGATTAGTTGTGTAACCAGTGATTATCCATGTGACAACACAGTTGTGCTTCTTTTTTTTTTTTTTTGTGCTTTTTCTAAGGTTAAAAGGTTTTCGTGGCTTAAATGTTGTTACATATTTTACAGCATTAGGATCTATGGAATATTTTGACAACTGCAACAGTTCAATGAAGTTGGTAATTTCTTCTTTTAATTATTTTTCATTGAACAGCTTTGGAGTTACATGTCTACATTTTTAATTCTGGTATATTATAAGAAAGCTTTTAAAATGTCAGGATGCTTTAGAGAAAATATATAACCCCTTTTGTAACATAGGGGTTACAGTCTAGCTGTCATTAAGTTATTTAAGTTTTGTTAATGTCTAATTTTGATGACATACTCTGGTGTTTCTTCCCGCTGCTGATTATGTATGTGTGGTTTTAGTTTATAACTAGCCTGATTTGTTGGGTTTCATATATTTATCAGTCATAACTTGAGTTCGCATAGGGAGAAGGGACCTGATTTTATTCAGTAGATGACACTCTAGAACATATAGATATATATCTTTAACAACATTCCAAATTATAATGCTTCGGAACTTTGAGGGTAGATTCTTAACAAATTGCTTTTTAAAATGGTTGTCAGATTATTTTATTTGAATCCTGTTTTAGAAATTAGAGATGTATTGTTTCTATTGGGTGCATATCACCAATTAATACGTTTGATTTCAGATCTACAGCTTACTGCTTTGTAAACTTCGTCGAGGTAAAATGAAACCATTTGGCTACTTGAACTGACATTACACAGGCCTTTTTCTAATAACATTGTGGTAGATAACATGTCATAACTGGAAATAATGAAACAATACATCTTCCACACTCTGAATTGACATAATGTTAACTATAATTGAAGTTAATTTTTTAGAACTATGAAGTCAAAATTTTTTAGCTCAAATAGTGTTACAAGTGAGAGTTACTGAGAGAGGGTAGAGCTCTATCCATGCTAGTAAAATGTAGCCAGCATTTGCATATATTAGAATTAGGATTAGAAAAGATCAGTCTGTTTTGCAACAACTCAGTTTTCTAACTCAATACGGGTTTAAAGACTTTGCTTTTTAAAAATACATTGTTCTTAACTGAAAATCATTCTTTATATATTATTAACTGTTTTGAGGGCAAAGTTTTAAAAGTTTTGAAATTGTGGAATTAACATTTTAGCAATCCATGTGCTGGTATGAAAGATAAGGGGCTCCAGGGTAATTTGTATTCTGTAACTCTGAGATTAGTAAATATATTCTTAAAATATATATTCCCTTTGTAATTCTTTATTTTTTTCAACATATGGGTGTTGACATGTACAAAAGTTTAAATATTAAGTTACTTTAGAAGGATTTCCTAGATGTAAAAGTACTGTACAGTGCATTAAAAACAGTGGTAGCAGTTTGAAGTTTGTATTGTATTAGCTTTGTACTGAACCTCAGCCCTGTCTGTATTAACATACTTACCTTTCATTTCTTTGCAGCAAGGAGTAAATAATGCTGAGAAGTTTGACTATGTAAGTACAACACAGAATCGTGCTTTCATACTACATTTCTCAAGCATTTAATTTTGGTTACTAATACTCTTAATTTGGTTTGTAGGTGATGCAATTTTTGAATAAGATGGCTGGTAATGAATATGTTGGATTCAGTAATGCAACGTGAGTCTAATTTGTTACTTGGGCTTTTCCAGTTGGTCAGACTTCTTTTAATTCACCTGGTAATCAGACTATAGAATTTTGTTTTCAATACTATTTTACTTCTTATATATAAACATATTCAAGCATGCACATAGGTATGTGCACACAGTCTACTTAGGACCCTAGAATTTATTCAGTGAATAGTTCATTACTTAGAATTTGGTCATCAAAGGGAAATTAGTCGGGTCTGAATTACCTGAAAGAAACATTTAAAAGAAGCAGAAATCCACAGCCACACCTTAGGCAGACCTTGGGGAACCCTGTGAAAGAGGGGGGGATTATGGGAGATGGATGGGGTCAAGGGCACCATAAGAAAACCACAGAGTCAACTAACCTGGGCTTCTAGGGTCTTACAGAGACTCAACCACCAACCAAGAGAGCTTGCATGGGACTGACCTAGGTCACACATGTTACAGTTGTGTATCTTGGTCTTCTTGTGGGTCTCCTAACAGTGGGAGCAGGAGCTGTCTCTGACTTGTTACCTACTCTTGAGACTCTTCCTTCCTACTGGGTTGCCTCTTCCAGACTCAATAGGAGAGGAAGTGCCTAGTCTTACTGCAACTTGATATATTATGGCTGGCTGATCCATAGGAGGCCTGCCCTTTTCTGAAGAGAAAGGAAAAGTGTATGTGTGGTGGCACGGGGTGGTGATGGTGGGGGTCCTTAGGGAAGGGACTGGGATTCCAGGCAGCATGCATTGCCATACCTGGGTTTTCAGTTGGTTCTAGAAATCTGATCTCCAATCTCTGTGCTTAGACGGCAGCACTTTACCAAATGAGCCATCTCCCTAGCCTGTTCTTCTTTAGATAGGTAAATTCATAGATTAGAGAGATAGAGAGATAGAGATAGATAGATAGATAGGGGTGTGTGTGTGTGTGTGTGTGTGTGTGTGTGTGTGTGTGCGCGCGCGTGTGTGCGCGCGCACTTAAGGTGTGTATGTCTGTCTGTGTTAAGGTGCCTGTGGTAGCCAGAAGAGGGCATCAGATCCCCTAGAACTGGAGATGAGGCCCTGTGAGGCACCTAAGGGAGCCAAGCTCTGGTCCCTGTAAGAGTAGCAAATGCTCTTAATCACTGTGCTGCCTCTAGCCCCGTTAGTTACCCTGCGTGACCAATTACCATTAATAAATTAAATTAAGAACAGAATGGTTTTCTTCAGCTCTGTTCCAGTAGTCTACTGGATCTCAACCCTTTTTCTTTCTCTTTCCCCAACTGGTATCAGTTACACTTTCAAAATACGATCTGACAAGGAAACTTGGTTAAAGGCCTTGTGTGCTTGTTTGACATTTAATACCCCTAAAAATGTGGTCCTTGGGGTTGGAGAGATGAGATGGCTCATGGGTAAGATCTATGGCTACTCTCCAGGGGACCTGGATTCAAATCCCAACACCCACATGGTGGCTGACAACCATCTGCAGCTCTAGTTCCAGGGGACCTGATGACCTCCTCTGGCCTCCATGGAGACCAAGCACACAGTGGTGCTCACATGCAGGCAGACACATACCATTATGGAATATCTGACAGCCAGGCTATGGTGCTGTGTGCCTTTAATCCCAGCTCTTGGGAGGCGGATCTCTTGAGTTCAAGATCAGCCTGGTCTACAAAGCAAGGTCCAGAATTGCCAGGGCTATTACACAGAGAAACTGTATCTCCAACTCCCCCCAACCCTCCCCACCCCCCACCCCCCACAGCTGTCCTGGGTTCTGGTAGTAGATGGTCCTCCATTCTTCTCCATGGACCATTTCCCAGATGCATCAGGTGTCAGCCATTTTTCCTGCTTCTGGCGTTGTCCCCCCCCCCTCCCCGGGATTGGCCACTGTTGATCTGATGTGTCACTGCCATCGGTTCCCTCAGCGTAGTCTGCTTTCGTGATTCTGTAGGACAGTTTAACAAGCTTTCCATTGATTTTAGTTCCTTTGTTCAGAATAAGTGGAGTTTAGAAAGGATCTGAGTGCATGTCCTTTCAAACAGTAAGTAAAGACTTATGGCCTGTTCTGTTGACGTAAAAGAGACAAAATCAGCAGTCCTGACCAAGTGTTAGATCACCATCTTTATGCTATGCTTTGCTATACGATTCAAGAACAATCATAAAGTTAAGTCATTTTTTTTCTTTCAGGTTTCAGTCTGAACGAGAAAGTGGAGACCGAAATTTTGCAATAGGATATTACTTAAAAGAAAAGAAGGTTTTAAATTTTTTTGTTACTATTCAAAGTTATTTTTGTTTACTGAGGTGACATCTAAGAACTCAACAATAGCCTTTAATTATTTAAAGTGAAAAGTTTTTACAAAGCACTCAAGTGTTAACAAATTACTAATGTTAATATTAAATTGATTTTATGTGTCTGGTAGTATTAGAATATTTGATGATAGTGTAAATTCTGGTTGAAGTTTGTTGCTTTTTTTTTGAAGTTCACTGTCTGACTAGTGTTGATAACCTTTTTTTTTTCCTTTGAAGAAGGAAAAGACTGGTTCAATATGATGATAAATTACAAATTACTTTATCTTTGTCTCTTAAAATAGAATTTAGGAATTTATATAATATATAACTTCTTTATTTTTATATTTATAGTGTTTGTAGACTCCATACTGTTTTGATTTGAAGTGAAACATTTTATACATCTTAAACTTAACACTGTACTTTTTATGTGCTTTTTTGTTTGACAGAGTTTTCATTGCTTTTTTTTTTTTAATTTGGATTTTGCTTTTTTCAGTGTTTTCCTGAAGGCACAGACATGGTTGGGATACTAGATTTTTATTTCCAGGTAATTTTTGCTCATGATTGTATAATGTATCTTTATAAATAGATGTATCACATTTTACAAAATTCTAATGTCTCGGATACATTCTAGCCCATGAGAAAATAAATTTCCATTGGCATTGAAAAGATGTTATGAAAGGCTCCTAAAAATCCACACATCAGAATGGAACAAGGAAAAAAATGTAGAAATATATTTAGATTAAAAATGGCAGTTCTATAAACTGGTTTTTCCTACTCTGTTTTCTTAGTGTTTTTTTGTTTTTTGCCTACAAACAACTTTGGTTTTCAGAGGGCTCTGTCAGCATTTTAAATGTCATTCTTTTGTGCTATCTGGCTGTCTTCTCTCACTGCATCTTTTTGATCCTGATTTAATTGGTGCTGAGAGTTGTTCCGCACATGCCTTCAGTGTTACATAGTATGTGTGTTCCTCTAAGCTAAGAGATCTTCATATTTGTGTGATGTTGAAGAGCATCCCACACAGATAATTTCCTATGGTGCAGATACCAGTTTAGTACAGCCTTCTTTGAAATCCAACCCGTCCTCAGGTATTTTTACCTCATCAAGTTGTAGTAATGAAGTTTGATGGAAGCACAGCTCTTAGATACCATTTACTCAGTGTGAAGGCTGTACTGGGAATCCAGTCTGTCCATATACATCCAGGTCAGTGTAGTGACCTGTTTGGGTTCTGAGCCCTGTTTCTTTCACCAGCAAGCACAGCACTGAGCACAGCACAAGCTGTGTAGACCTCCTTGGAACCGTCTCTGGAAGTCAGTGTCAGTTTTACTCTAGCAGTAGAACACTGACTGAGTTTTGGCTATTATAGTTTAAATCACACGACTTAAATACATTGTGACATTTCGATTCTTTAGTACAGGAATCGAGGTAGCCATAGAGGTACTCTCTATATTGAGAAGTGAATTTAACTAAGTGAGCATCAAGCTGTCAGGAAATGGTTCTTAAATTGGTATTTGTCTAGTTAGGAGATAATTACTTTATGACAAGCAAAATTTGATTAATTCTAAGTATGAACTAGGAAATGATAAAAGGAATTTAAAATTTGTTTCTCTAAGCATTTCCCTACTGTAGTTAGAGTTTTCCTGCCTGGCCCACAGTCGGGACAAATCTCTCTTACCCGCCAGTCCCACAGTCACTCAGACCCAACCAAGAAAGCACACAGAGACTTAAATTGTTTACCAACTGTATGGCCGTGGTAGGCTTCTTGTTATCTACTTCTTCTATCTTAAATTAACCCATTTCTATAAATCTATATTTTGCCACGTGACTTGTAGCTTACCATTACCTTACATCCTTCTTGCCATGGCGGCGGCTGGCAGTGTCTGTTCTCCCCAGCCTTCTACCTCCCATAATTCTCTTCTCTGCTTGTCCTGCCTATACTTCCTGCCTGGCTACTGGCCAATCAGCATTTTATTTATAAAGAGTGGTATCCACAGCACTTCCCCTTTTCTTTTTTGTTAAAAAAGGAGGGTTAACTTTTACATAGTAAGATTACAGATAACAAAGCAATTATCAAGCAAGAATTACAGTTACAATATTAAAGAAGATATCCTATCTATCTTATATTTGTCAGTCTAAAGTTTTATATCTAACTTATCTTTTATCATAACTGAGGAAATTATAACTGTCTAGTCTTCAACCACATCAAAGACCTCAGAAAGATATATTATTACCTGAGAACTGCCAGAAGGATGCAAGCAACTTTAGGGAGTCTTGCAGGGTAGACAGAGACAGCTGGCAGCCTGGACAGTCACCTAATGTTCCTTTGTAAAGTTGGGGCATTTGTCTTCAGCCCACAGGGCTAGAGTCTCTCGGTCACTTCTCTCAGTGTCCTGTAGAATGTCTGGCAGTTTCCTCTGCAAAGCAGGAACCTGAAGGATCATTTTGTCAAGCAAAGTTTAGTGGTTGCCTTTCTATGGGTCCTGCATGTCCAGTCGATCAAGCAGTCCAGGCAAGAACAGTTTCTTGCCCAAATGGCTATTTTTGCCAAGGTGAAGATAAGATATGAAGTGTCTTTAATGCCCATCCTCCTCTCTGAAGTAAATCGGTGTTGCCAGGAGCAGACATGTCTCACTGTCCAGAAAGTCTAAATTTTAAAAATATTTTAAATGCCATATTCTGAAGGTCTTTGAAGTATTTGAAGATTACCTATCTATCTGAAATATCTCTATGTATACCTAGAAGACTTAACTAACATGGCTACAAGTATGATTATCATACATGATTAATTATTAATCTATTTTTAATTATCCATTACAATTTTAAATGAGCTATACAAACATAATACCTTAAATAAGAGTAGAAATATGCACACAGTATAACAAAATTAACTTAAAGTTTGTATCAGTAGACTAAAATCTATACCAATGTAAAACATTTTAAACAAGTTGTTGCTCTTTAGAAGTAAGTCCGTTAATCTACCCTTTCATCCTATTATAGCTATATCATATGCGCCGCGCCCCCCCCCCCCCCGTTTTTTTTTTTTTTAGAAAGAGATCACATTTATAGTCAACCTGGTTTAAATAAAAATGTTGTTTTATTTCTGTCCCACATCAGAGGGCTCTTCTGATTTGGGACACAGAATCTCTTAACCTTTTTTTTTTTTTTTTTAAGCAGTATGTCTGAGTTTAGAGAAGGAGTGAGCCAATTCCATCTCCAAAGCCAGCTTGATAATTTTGGGAAATTGGGCATAGTTTCTCTTACTACTTCCTGCTGGAGGGGGGCGCTGTATCTTATGGGGACACAAAGAAAATTTTAGGATTATGGAGTAGTCCATGAGGGTAAACCTCTGAGCCAGTTGCCTTGAAAACATTGTGGATGTTGGATCATCTGGGCCATGGTATCATCCGAGACCCTTCAGGTGATCTTGGCTGATCAGACCTGATGTATCTTAATTTGGAACAAATCCACAGCCTCTGGTTTTCTGTGGAAACAAAAGCAGAGACTCTTTTCCAAAGCAACATATCCTTATATCCAAATTCTGAAGTCAAGGTACCTTTAAAATTTACATATTTGTTTAACTCAACAGCTTTTACGATCAAATCTTTTTTCTGTAGTTAAAAATCTCAAAGAAAACACAAACCAGATTCTCTGCGTAATATCCATCTTTGTAAGACTGAAAAGCCACTGTGGCTGCTGGCTCCGCCCACCTCAGCTTCCCAACATAGCGGTGGTACAGTTTACCGCCAGCTTTGGGTCTGGAGCCATGTGAACCATCAACTATCAGAAGCAGTTCTATCAAAGCAGCGCATAGCCCAGAAACTTTTTTTTTTTTTAAAACTAGCAAAGGCTAAATCCAACATGCAGCAGAGTAAATTGCTGCTTGTAGATTCCTCATTCCCGCCACACTGCAGGTCAGACTCACACGCCAGGAACTCGCCATAGTAGCTCAAACCAGCAGACTGCCACTAACTTGAGAGAGACAACTAGGAAGCTGTTTTTAGCTCCATTTTAGAATCTTTTTTCTCAGGTTTTAGGTGGAAACTCTTGCCAACACGTTGGGCGCCATTTGATAATTGTTTTGTTATATGTAATTTTACTATATAAAAGTTAACTTTGCTTTTAAAAAAAAAGAAAAGGGGAGAGTGCTGTGGGATGTTCTGTATGTCAAATGTGTTGCTCTGATTGGTTAAAATAAAATAAAGTGCTGATTGGCCAGTAGCCAGGCAGGAGGGTAGGCGGGACAAGGAAGAGGAGGATGCTGGGAACCGGAACGCTGAGGAGAGACACTGCCAGCCGCTGCCATGAGAAGCAACATGTAAAGACACCCATAAGCCACAGCCATGTGACAAAGTATAGATTAATAGAAATGGGCTAAATATAAGAGTAAGAGCTAGACAATGATAGGCCTGAGCTAATGGCCAAGCAGTTTAAATAATATAACTGTCTGTACAATTATCTTATACATGGGTTGTGGGACCATGGGGGTTGGTGGCACCTGGAGAGAAGCTCTCCAACTACACCCTACTTAGGCAATGATAATGGTAATCTCCTTCCTCTGTTTTGAGATGGGGTCTGGCTGGCCTGGAACTCACAATGTAGACAAGGCTGGCCTCCAACTAACAGCTCAGTCCTGGGATTAAAGGTGTCTACAAACATACCTGGCTAAGTCTTCTTTTAGAAAGCATTTTCCTACTCTGCTCTGTGGGCCAGTGTAGCAACTGATGTAGTTAGAAATTCCCCCTAGCTGGTAATCAAAGATAAAATGTCGAGGAATATTTCTTCAGGCTTATGGATAAATTGGGTTGTGAGATGAAGTGTTAATGCTGTTGATGTTATGTGGGCTTGTTAATGTGGAAGGCCAGTGTTCTCCTGAGGACACCCGTGCTTTCATTCTGCTACTTTGATGGCATTTACATTAAAAAATTCATTTTACCTAGGCGCTGTCTCTTTGTTGTGGAATATCTAGTGTCCACAGTAAATAGCAAGTGACAACTGCTAGGGCCTTTAAAAGGTAGCATTGTATAGGTTCATGGAGCACTCAGGCTGTCTGAAATAGTTTTGTTTGTCCTTGGTTTGTTGCTCTGTAAATTGGAATGCTAGGCTCTGTTATAGGTGAAATATTACCTGTTTTATCATCGTAACCCCCCCTTCCCCCCGGAGGCATGCGTTTAGTGATCATTTTTCATGCTGATGAGGGTTGCTTTATCTTAAAAGATATTATTTCTCACTATTACAATAATGTATGATGGATAGAAAACATAATATTTAAACAAATTTGAATATATAGAGCAGTAAAAAAGCTTAGTGTTTAGGGTGTTTGGCTCTTTTTCACCTAATTCGGTCACCAAAATACAAATTTGGACAACTGTGAATAAATCTTAAAATGACTGGAACTTGGTCAGGTGAAATCTTAGAAATGTCATCAAGTTCAGAGTAAAATCATCCCTTTTGAAGCCATATTTCAGATTTGTAGGTGACATCAGATAAAATAGGTTGTGATAGAAGGCAGGTGAGGTAAAACACCACGAGCCTGAATTTCCATAATTCAGTTTTTTCTTTGTTTTAGCTATGCTCCATTGAAGTGACCTGTGAGTCGGCCAGCGTGATGGCCGCGACCTTGGCTAATGGTGGTTTCTGCCCGATCACTGGGGAGAGAGTCCTCAGTCCTGAGGCAGTTCGAAATACACTGAGTTTGATGCATTCCTGTGGCATGTATGATTTCTCAGGGCAGTTTGCGTTCCATGTAAGTAATGCTGATTAATTTTCTCTTGCAAGGAACTAGTCTATACTGGTCCTTTTAAAAATGCAGTCTGAACTTTGCTTCTAAAGCGGTTTCATTTTTGGAGAGAGGCTTGTTTTCAAGGTTAATTGGTTACAAATGAGTAAGGAGTACAGTTAAATAGTATGCAAGATGTCCTTTAAGAACTCAGTCACTTTTCATGTGTAAAAGGTAACCATTCTTGTTCTGAAGGCATTTTATGATACAAGGTTAGTTGCTGTGATTTCATTGCTAATGCTTGGCATTATGGTAGATCATAACTCAAGAAGTCCTTAAACTCAGAAAATGCACACATGAGGCCTGAGTCTTTGATTAAAAGTAAAGTATATACTAATAAAACTTGAAAAAAAATTTTTTCTGGGGGACCAGTTTCTCTGTGTTTAAAAATTGTTCTTTAAGCATGTGTATGGTACTTGTGAAATATGAAGGTATTTATTTGATCTTATTATGTTGATACATCATAATGCCCTTCCAAAAATTGTTTTTGTAACTTTTTATTTATTTATTTAAAGAAATTTGTCTTTTTCATATATTTGTGTGTGTGTTGTGGTTCCAAGGATTGAACTCAGGCCATCGTACATAGTGTCCAGCCCCTTTACCATACTGAGCCATTTTGCAGATCCTGCAGTTTTCATATGTAGTACAATAGAGAAATGGATTTCATGTTATTCATCATTCACCTTTGTTAATTATGAATACATGACCAATCTTGTTTGATCTGTGTGCATACTTGCTTTTTTAAATCTTGTTGTACTCCAGTATGTAATTGTAAATACATAGCACAGCATTGTAGTACAACAAATTTTAACTATTGCATATAAAACTGTTAGTGTTATCATTTAACATCACCACTAAATTTAACAGAAAAATACTTAATCATCAAGATTACTTGTAAAGTACTATAATCTGATGGTTTCATTTGCTTGTTTTGTTTAGTTTTTGCAAGATTGCTGCAGTGGTATATTTCTGTCAAGCACTTGATATCTGAATCTTAGTAATCTACTAAGGACTATTTCTCTGGCAATGCTAATTTTGTGCTTTATTATAATTATTCCACCATTATACAGTGATACCATCTTGCATGTTTTTTGAAGGAGATTAATTTGTATTAACATTTCTCTATTGCTTGGTTATTTCTCTGACTATACTTCAGAAAATCTTAAGAAGATGTAACTCCTCAGGTTTATTTATGAAATATTTTTTAGAAAAGACTATTATATTTAGAATCAGTATGCTTTTTTAGGATTACAGTTCTGTAAAATAACATTCATAGCTCCAGAGTTCATATTCAAGTGCATTAAGTTACAAAGTGTCTTTGAATTTTTTTCCTGTGTTCTACTGTATTCCAATCACTTTTGAACTTCATTTTCTGTATTATGAATATATTGATACATATCTATACAGCAGTTTTAATGGAGAACTTATCTTACCCTGTGGAGGTTGGAGGAAAACCTGGGGGTCAGTCCTTTTCTCCTTCCATGTAGACCTCAGGAATTGAACTCAGGTTGTCAAGGTGTGCCCTAATTGTGAAACTGTTCTCAAACGTAATGTTTTAATTTATTAAAATATTTATGTGAATGCCCCTTTTATTCAATTATTTTCAGGTTGGTCTACCTGCCAAATCCGGAGTTGCTGGGGGTATTCTTTTAGTTGTCCCCAATGTCATGGGCATGATGTGCTGGTCTCCTCCACTTGACAAGATGGGCAACAGTGTTAAGGGGATTCACTTCTGTCACGTAAGCAAATTTTCTTAGTTAAAAAGGGGTGGGGGGGCATTCAAGCTGCTGTCCAGGAATTTCCTCTTTCACTTATTTGTGTAGGGTTTTTATCCCCTTGGTACTTTCCTATCTGTGAACTAGTTGACTAGATTGTGTTGGAGGTGGTCCTACAGAAGCTTCAAATTGCCTCTAAAAACAGGTCCCATTTAATTTTCCTTCAGAAAATTCTCTTTATGTTTACTTTATTAAAAATTGTATGTGTATGGGTGTTTTGCCTACAATATATGTTCTGTAATTGGTGTCCTTGGAGGCTAAAAGAAGGTGTCCTATCCCTGCAACTGAAGTTACAGTTGTGAGCTGCCATGTATGTGGGTGCTGGGAATCAAACCTGGGTTCTCTGGAAGAGCAGCCAGTGCTCTTAACTGCTGATTGTTTTAATTCCCAGATTATAATTTACTTTCAGTTTTTTAGAGCCCGGCAATAGAGAATTAAAACTCAGATCTCTTTTAATAATTGAGTTATCAAAGCAGCTTATACTGCAAATAAAAACAAAGACAAGTTTTAAAAATTATGTGCTTTTGTTTTTAGTTTAGTGGTTTGTTACCAACTAATTCTTGGTAATGTTTCAGCTTTGTGTGTATTTTCATTTATTACTTCCCAGAGCCCTTGTTGAGTGCTGCACATTTGTTGGCTTCCCAACTAAAATTAAGATTACTGTTCAAACTTAAATATTTTACAAATCTAGAGAATGGTATTATATTTTGGATAAGTGATTTTTAAGAGATACATTTTATGGTATTTTTATAATTATTTTACATAAGTTGCCCTTCATGTGACCTTATTAAAAATGGCAGTTTGGGTGACTGAGCCTTAATGTTTAGTTCTTACCCTGGGGTCCTTCCTCTTCCTGACTCATTGGGCTGTTTGATTAGCTGGCAGCGTGGTTGCTGGGAGACACTAGTGAAGCCTCATAGTAAAAACATAATTGGTTGCAATATGAATAAACAACCAGCCGATTTCTTAAATGGACTCTGTGTAACTCTTTACAGGATCTTGTTTCTCTGTGTAACTTCCATAACTATGATAATTTGAGACACTTTGCAAAAAAGCTTGATCCTCGGAGAGAAGGTGGTGATCAGAGGGTAAGCCAGTCCTTTCTTAGATTCTTCTCCATTGTTTTCTCTAAGACAGGAAGTAACCTCGCCTGCCTAGATAGATAAAACTTCAGTTTGCTAGCAGTCTCATGTCTTTGCCAATTTCAAATAAAGAAGATGTTGACATTTTTATTTTCAGGCACTAGTACATAGATATATTAAAATCATTTTTTGATGTTTAAACTGGAAATGGTTAGCTTAGCAGCAGTGCCAGTTTCTGCTGCTTTATGTAATTATTTTGTAATTGATTACATTAAAATAAGATAGAAGATTTTATGTACTATAAATCTAATTTTTAAAGCCTTGTTTTTACTCTTAATATTTGTCAGTCATTGTTTGAAATTAAGTTTTGCTCATTGTCTACTTTGTGAATGGATAGGTAAATGGAAAGGTACACTTAAGCTTCATAAGAAAAAGGCCACTGAAGACAAAACACTTTTTCCAGAACGTGTTTCCTGATACAGTGTTGGTAGAAGCAGTGAGGAAGCACTAGTCCTCCCTGCTGAGCACCCTGAAGGTCTTGTTTATTCTCAGTTTGTGGCCTCATGCATAAGCATTTCTTTTTAGAGCTACTATTAAGATCAGGACAGACTGAATTTTCTTTTTCATTGGACCAAAGGACTTGCTGTTGAATTTTAATAACATTCCTTTGTATCTCACATGAAGAATAAAATTACCTAGTACATTAGAAAAGTGCTTAAAAGTAGTAATTTTAATACGAACTGAGTGCATTTTTGTAAGTGCCAGCTTAAATGTGTTAGTTCCGGTCAGAGTAACCTTTGATAGGACCTGAGAACTTTGGAAAGCTGACTGTGTAGAACTTTCCTACCAGTCAACTTGAGTAACATGTAACAAGATGTCAGATGGTGGTGGGTGAATACATTGATGGATCTTAATAACTTTCATTGAAAAATACCATTTTATAGCTTGGACCTTTCATCACTCAAGTGAACTAATAAATTGTGTATGTTGCTTGAACAACTAGCATTCCTTTGGACCATTGGACTATGAGAGTCTCCAGCAAGAACTTGCTTTAAAAGACACAGTGTGGAAAAAAGTGTCACCAGAGTCAAGTGAGGACACCTCTACAACTATAGTGTATAGAATGGAGAGCCTGGGGGAGAGGGGCTAGAGGTGGGCTCTAGCTGCAAGTGCTTCTTCTTTTAACCTTGGAAACAGCTTTAGACCTTTCTTTCCCTCCAAACTAAGTATTTATTCGAGTTTTTCATTGCTATCAACCTTGGGTACTGGAGCCATAAAAACTTAAAAAAAATATTTTTTTTTTTTTTTGCTTGTAATCTTTGTATAAAGAAATAAAAAGATTTGTTAATTTTTAGAAGAGCATTTACAAATAAAGCAAATTTGCTTTATTTTTTAGAACTACAATAATGCAATTTCTTTAATTACATTAAAATATTAACTATATAGTCAGATAACCGCATTGTCCTTAGTTCTATAACCTACATATTAAAATGAAAGTATTGTTGGATTTGTTTTTCTCTTCCAGTTCTATGTCCTGTCCTGTGCCTGACAGGGTATTGGTAGTGACAGTAAAGAGCACTTCGATGCTAAATAAAAAACTAATAAGGCAAAGCAATCCAAATGACTTCATTTAAAAGAGCGGTAGATGATAAAATTAGCTTTGGTTTACACATATGCCAATTACAGTGGTAGATTGGCTCTAAATATTTAAATTCAATTAAAATTTGTAAAATACTTTAAAACATATCTGGGTTTTTGTTTTGTTTGCATCTCCTCTGTTCTGTCAGAATCACAATGTATTCAGAGTGTTTCCCATTCACTGAACCAGTGAAGCCAAAGAATTGCAGATGTGTGAGAATGACATGTTCTCTTGTTAAAAAGCTATAATGGTTAGTTGCTCAGAAAAAGAGACAGTGAATATCTTCAAAATGGATTGTATTTTCATATTATTCATGTAATTTTTTGTTGTATTTAAGTATGAATGGTAAATTTGGTTTTTTTAGCTTTCAGTAATATTATGTTTCATAAGTGCTAATGATAAATTTTGTGATAAATTATGACATCTCATAAATTTTGTTCTTTTTGAACTTTCATTAGAGTACTTATGAAATGAATTTAGTCTGAAGGTATTGAGTATGCAACTAAAATATTTGTTAAATCGAATGCTTCTGTTTGTTTTAAAAATGCAATATTGAGAATCAAAACTTGTTTTCAAGAGAACCATAGGTTCCATTTAATCCGATTGAGAGCAATTATTTTTTAAATTATCTTGGCAAAGTGATGCTAAAGTTCTGTAAGATTTATTTACATTTCTTCCTTCATCCATGTATCTTGTTTTTCTCACAATTTCAAGTTTATTTTTTTCAAACTCATTTTTAAACTTGCAAATTTTAGGCAAGTGGCTGAGAATAAAAAAAGCCTTAATAGCTTTTTAGAATTACGGCATATGTACAGTAGAGCAGACCTGTCAAAGTAAATACAGTGCAGGAAAAAATACTTCACTGACACTAAGAAGGTATAGAAAAATCCTGATGCTCCATTTTAAGGTTGGAAGCTATGATATTAAGAAAAGACGTTTCTTCCCAGAAGTGCTACCTAAAAACCTTGGACTAATTTAACTATTAAATTTTGTATTTAAATAGTTACATGATGAGTTTTAGAAAAGGCTTTTCTGTTGCTCTGGTGTTCAGATGCATTTCCTAACTGGATGCTTCATAAGTCTTGGCCACTGCTCCTCCTATGGACATTGAGCATTTCTTTTAGTTATACCCAGGGCCATTTGTGATTCAGGTCATTGAACACCTTAATTGGGAGAAAAGATTTTAGTTTTTTTCCTCCGTTCTTTATACTTAAAATTTGCTGTTTCATTCAAAATTGGCTCTACTTTACAAAATAACCACTTGACAAAATTTTCATGTGGTGTGCATATTTGTGTAAATTTCAAAATTAATTTGTGGCATTTCTTATATATAATTCTGGTAATGCTGCAGTGCACACTTAAATATGAAGTGGGATTGAGTCAGTTGCTGTGTTTGGAGAACTCTGTTAAGAACAAGCAGTCAGAAGTGTCTGTAGGAAGATGTTAGTGTAAGAAGAGGTAAGGTAGTATGAGTGTGAGTGCAGACTTGGATGGAAAAGGACAGGAACACTTTGCCAGTTTGCGGTGTGGCTCACCCTCAGTATTCTCAAGCTCTTTTCAAATAAAGTTCTTTGAGAAGTACCCAGTATTGTTGGGTTTAATTTTTCCAGCCATTATTGATTCTTGATATTCAAGCATTTACATGATAGCATATTTTTTCTTTTCTTTTTCCTGTTTTTTGCCATCATTAACATTTCATTTGAAATGCATATTCTTCTTAAAATATTTTGTTTTTAGCATAAATGTTGTGCATTTTATCTTAGTGTTTGGATGAGAACATTTGTGTTGTTGAGCTTTCTTTATTTGCTTTGTATATTTAATGTACCTTTATTTTCCAGTATGCCTACTTTTTGTATTGTACAATAAATTTATTTTAAGCTGATTTTATTGGTTTTTTTTTATATATCTATATATAAAAAACACCCATGACATTTAAAATAACAAAAAACATTTGGGGTTTTAACTTAGAAAAAAATTATCTTTTGTGAAGATATTGACTGTTCTGAAGATTGCCTAGAAAGGAAACTAAAAATACCAGAAAGTCATTTGATTCTTTATTTTTTAAGGTAGGGAGGAATTTCCCCATTCATTGTACTTGAATTATTTAAATAAAGACTTCACACACACACTCACTTTTAAAAAGAAAAAACACTTTATACTGTTTGCAGGCTGCTTCTGATGAAGAATGCAACCAATTTAATTTGTTGTTTAAATGATAGGGGGAAACCATTGCCAAGCCAATAAAGTGTATCATAGTGTCTGCTTAGAATAAAGTTGTCGTCCTCAGTAGAATAGAATTTGTAGAGTGGGCTAACTGTGATGCAGAACTCTACCTTTAAGAGCTTTTGTTTATATTCACAATTTAGTTCAGAGTATCATCCAAATCACATATGCTGCGTGCATTCATTGTTGGTTCATTTTTCTATTTGGCTAGATCTGCTGTTCACATTTTAGAAAGATTCTCTGAAAATACTTCAAAATTTTTGAAAAGGAAAGTACTCTTGTTTGCATTAATTAACATTAATATGTGGTGTTTTAAATTAACTTTCAGTACTAGTTAACAACTTTCAGTGTGGTACATGTGATATGAGTAATAGTTTATGTTTATTTAAGCTAAAGATACTTTTTTTTTTTTAACTCACTGAAAGCAAGGTGAAAGGAGAATCTGGACAGTGTAGTAGTTTGCAGGAACCCATGCGTGAGCAGAAAGAACTGCCAACATAGACTGAGTGTGTGCATCTCATAGGTTTACCTGTTCAAATGAACAATTCTGAAAATGACCAGCTGTTCTTTCTGCTGTCTTTTAGATGTGATTTATTGAATCACTGTATTCCTACTCCAGGATTTGCCATCAAGAACTCAAATTAACAAAATCTATTACTGTTCATACTGACGTTAAAGATTTGTGGTTTGTCTTGTTGCTGCTCCTAGTCTTTCCCAGTGCTGTCCACAGCCAAGGGAGTAAGTAACCATGTTGGGAAAGTCCAAGGCCAGGAAAGTAGGGGTGTCTGAATGCCTGTGGGTTCGTTGACCTGAAGCACTTTCCAGCATTTATTATAAAGAAGGATTATTCAGTTTAAAGTAAGCAGTGCTACTGCCAGCTTTATAATAAATGCTGGGAAATGAATAATAAGTAATAATAATAAATCTTTTTTAAAAAGATTTATGATTAGTTTACTTACATGTGACTTTCCCCCCTTTCAAGTCTCTCCCACTTTCTGTTAGTCTTACATGTGCATTGTGTAATGAAGCCAAAGCCCTGAAGATGCAGTGTAAAAGCTGATTACCTTGCCTCATGAAGTCTAGAGTTTAGTTGGGGTTACTCAGAACAGATGTACTTCAGTTAGTCCATTCTCTGACACGGCAGGTCTCTGATAAGGGCAATTATGTATGAACATATATTTAAATATATTCATGTTTCATTTAAAATGGCAGCACAATTTCAAAGATTTTTTTACATTTCTTAGAAATGTAATCTTGAAGGTTCCCCACCCAGCTGTTCTCTCAGCACCCTGCTTGCCCTGTCTGCAGTTGTTTGTGGTGACAGTCTGTTGGATAGTGGCACATTTTGTTTGCACAGACTAATTAAGGAGGAGCATAATTAGCAATGATACAACTGCAAGTTACTAGGCAGGTTGATTGTACCATCAACATTTATTAAAACTGCTTAATTGCAGGGCGGTGATGGAGCACACCTTTAATCCCAGCACTTGGGAGGCAGAGGCAGGTGGATCTGTGAGTTCAAGGCCGGCCTGGTCTACAGAGTCAGCTACTTCCAAGAGAGCCAGGGCTGTTCCACAGAGAAACCCTGTCTCAAAAAACCTAAATAAATGAATAAAAATAAAACTGCTTAATTTTATTCTTTGTTAAGTAATAGTGCAGTTAATAAAAACCAGTCAGGGTAGGAATGAATGTTATAATTATACCCTAGTTCTAAAAATAAAAATATTACCCTGAAACCTTTTAAAAAATAATAATAAAGGTGTAACTGAAGTGTGGTTCTAAAAATGAATATTGTACCACTGGTTTAGAAATAAATTTCTTTGGAATTAAGTATAAATAAGAAGATCGTAAAATGCACAGAAAGTTATTGAAATTCAAAGTAGTGTTGGCTGAAGCAAACAGCTGTTTTTCTTTGGGTTCTGGCATTCCCCAGGAACATGGAAAATAACAAGCCGCTGCTCATTTTATTTGCGTCTGTGAAGGGCTGCAACAAAATTCCTGATGTGTTTGTCTCTGGTGCATATTATCTGATAAGCAGTTCTTCACTCTGTGGTTTCAGGAATTTTAATTTTTACTGAGAAAAAATGCTGTACATGGTGGGCACTTGAAATGCCCTTGTTTTCTGAAGACTTTATCGACTGTAAAATGTGAGACTTGGTTACCATCCAAAAAGTGTTGTTCTGGTGAATGTGTAGCCACGGTGTCAAGTGTGTGCTCGTCCTAGGTTTAGTCCTAGCACCAAGAAGTTGGGGGGGGGGGGGGGGGGGGGATACTGGTTTTGTTTCTAAGTCTTAACTGAAACTTGCCTAGTTCACTCTTCTCCCTACAAATGTACAGATACACGAATCTCAGCTTTGAAGATTCTAGCTTTACTCCTAAATCCTGCTTGCCTACATACCAAAATTAGGAAGCTGGAATATTAATATCAATATGCATGTATGAATAATCATGATGGAACTAATCTGTTGTGAAATTAAAATCTCAATCTGTAGTTTGAAGTTAAGTCTTCCGTGTTCTATATGTGCCTGTTCACAGATCATGACTGTGCAGTGTGTACGGGACAACATACAATTTAAGTCTTAAACTTCCTTTCTTAAGTGAGACTAGTAATATGTAAAAGAAAAAAACCATGGCATACATTAGTTAATTAAATTCTATGGCTAGCCTGCTCTTCTTTCTCCTTACTACTCAAAGATCTTGACTGAAAAGTCCAACATGGATTACTTCTAAGTATTCCTGTTTATTTTTAATCTTTTCATATCATAATTTGCTTCTGGCAGAATATGAGATGTTTCTTAAATTTTATCATGGTTATCCCTGAAGGGATTTTCATTGTTAAATTACCATGTTGCTCATATGCTTTCTTTCCACTTCTCTCCTTTCTCTTTTTAATCTTTTAAGAAAACATACGTGAAATACAAAGCCCAAACTTCTTTTATTCAGCATAGTATAATTTGGTCTTTATTATTTTACATATTCAGTATATGCATCTTGGGTTCATGTCTGTGCACATAAATTACAGTTTAAATAAAAAATGAATTACATTGTTAAAGATGACTGTTGGAACTCAGGTCACCTGGTGTGTTTGGGGCCCAGGGTAGAGGGCTGTTTTTCTGTGATATTTGCTTTGCAGAGTTTTGCCAGGCACTGCTGTTACATATGGGCCAAGCATTTGGATCTTCTCCAGAATGCTTGTAAGTGTTAGGTAGTTTTAGTGTTTGTGTGGGCTGTCCAGGGTGGTCCACCACAGGCATCTTTTGTTTTCTTTAAAAACCCCTTAATATTTCATTCTGCTCCACAACCAGTATTTTAATTTTTTTGAAACATAGTGTCTACTAGTTCTGTGACTGTTTTTTTTTTTTTTTTTTACCCCAGTGTGAGTAAGGCTAGCTTCATGAAGAGATGCCATATTTTATTTCTCATTTTTAAATTGTTTTCATTTTTACTTTTAATGATGTTGGGGGCTGGGGATATATACACATGAATGCAGGAGCCTGATGTTAGAAGATGTCCCCTGGAGCTAGAGACACAGGCAGTTGTGAGCCATCTGATATAGGTGCTGCAAACCTCTGAGCTCACTCCAGCCTTATATGTAGTCTTAATTACAAGTTTGAAATGACCATGTGTACCTAAAAGTGGCACAATTTAAAATGGGGAAAAATCCCTTATCCAGGCCTATGTGCTGTGCTAAAGATCTCCATCACAGGAGCCGTAGTTGTACAGATAGGAGGTAATTTCCCTGGAATTAGTTTCTCTAAAGGTTTGGGCCTGAACGTGTGTGGCCCAGGCTTATTCAGGCAGTCTATCTTGCTAGCTTAAATGATCACGTTTTCTGTGCATTGTGCCTTTGTTTTTTTATGCCAACAATTACAATCCACTGTAGCATCAAGGCCTATGTGAAACACTAGCAGAGGCAGTGTAGTGTTTACATTTGAATATTTCACTCTAGGGTCATTGTAATAGCTAACATATATCGTGCTTACTGGGGAGTCACCCACCAGTGAATAGCCTGTTCTGAGAATTATTCTTACCCTCATGGAAACCTTGAGGCAGGTACATAACATGAGGTATTTTATTGACGGTAAATTCAGGACAGGTTATATTAAACTGCCTAGGTTCCCAGGAATGTAGCATCAGGAAAGCAGCTCATTCTTGACCACCAACCATGCTTTGTCCTGTTGTGGTTCATAAATCACCATGAAAATGAGAATATTCCCTGAGAATCAAAGGGCTGATACTTTCAGAATGCCTTTGTAGACCAGGAATTTAAAGAAACTTTATGGTTTTATGTAAGTTAATTTTACTACAACTTAATCATGTAAGAGGCGCTTACAAGCCATGTTTCCAGGATTCTGTGATTTTCTTATATATGCATTATGCATTCACTCAAAAAATAAATAAACAACTCCAAAGATCCTCTTACCTAAGTGTGATGGGAAACTTTGGAAAGTTTTCGGCATGATGAGACATGACCTGGAACGATCAGGTGTCTGTTCCAAAGCAGAACACTCCTATTGAAAAATGGATGATGAAGCTCCAGGGTACTACTTAAATCTTTAGGCTGTAGATGTGCATGTTTCCCATTGCTCAAAAACATGTTTGCATTCACTAAGGCAATATGTTAACACTGAAAGTTGTTTACTTCTGAACAAAGTATTTTACAAAGTTTGCCTCTGAGCTGTCTTCTCAGTCTAATGTAATTTATTTAAAATTTTCACCAACTCTGATCTCTTAGGGCTCAAAGTAGAATTTACATCTGCTCTAGATATGGTTCTGAGAGTAAGCCTAGCTTCTGCACTGAATCAAAACTATGATGAATCAGTGACAAGGATGGAATCTCCCTCTTCACCAACATCCATTCTAGCTGTCCTTGTGCAGTTGCTTGGTTTTGACTATGCAGGTGGGGTGGGTGGTTAGGAGCAAGGTCATACCGGATTGCACTGTCCTGGCATCTGATGGAGTACTGCATTTAGGGGACATCCTGGGAAAACTGGCCCCGGTTGTCATTTGTCAAGTTCCTGTCTGTACCTGCTGTAACTTGCTCTGTTTCTTGTGTTGCCTTTGTGGTAGATAAATGTAGTTCCAGAGTGATTAAATAGTTAGGTCCTCTTAGGAATTTCTTTCCTGCTTGTGTGATTATAGGAAATGTGGTTTTCTGGGTCTCCATTTCAGGGTTCTCAGTCTGTATTTTACATAGCTTCCAAGAGGTTTTAGTCCTTGCTCAGCTTATTTGTTTTGTGTTTCCCCCTTTTTACTTCTGGTAGTGCAAATACATTTGTGTGTGTGTGTGTGTGTGTGTGTGTGTGTGTGTAATCTATATGTATTTTCCCCTGCTGATGTCCAAAATTATGCCTTCTATATACAATGAAAACGTATAGCCTTTTAAAATCTTTCTGTCAAGAACTAAAGGGAAAGGTTATTATCACTCAGCATTTTACTACTTTTATTTATTTTCACTTTTTACAGCACATGTTCAGTTAAATCTTTTTGGCTATTTGAATTTGATGGAATAGTTTTAGTCTGTGTAAATTTACCTTGACATTCTGTGTATTACTACCCATTTACTGATTTCATCCAGCCAGTATATTTTTTTATTTTAAAAAACATTTAGTTTTTTATGTGTATGAATATTTTGTTGCATATCTGTCTGCACCACATGTGTGCTTGTTGTTAGCAGAGGTCAGAAGAGGGCATTGGATCTCCTGGAACTGTAGTTTGGACAGTTGTGAGCCAATGTGTCCTCTGTGAGAACAAGAAATGCTTTGAGCCAGCTCTTCAGTCCCCAGGATTGATTTTCTCACCTGTCTTATATATGGTTGATTGTGCATGGAAAACAAAAACATGTCTTTATGTGTCTGGTTTATTTTACATAACATGATCTACAGTTCCATCCATTTTCCCACAAATGGTGTGATCTTATTATGACTGCATAAATACTCTGTGTATATACCACATTTTCCTTATCCATTTATCCGTAGGAACCTAGGAAGGTTTCCTGTTTTTTTCTGTTGTAAACAGTGCTGCAGTAAAGAATGTAAAATTTTACTGTGCACTCCAGATCTTCTTCCACAGGTATTTCTTGGAATAGTTTGGGAAGCATGTATGCAGGGTCAACAGGCCACCTTAAGGACCTAAGGGTAGTGTACTTGAGATAGTGTGAGGATACGCTTAGCATCCAGTGAATGAGAAGGGTGTGACTTCAAGGGCATTGCCACGTCTAGGATGAGCAATGGCAATAAGGCTGAAGCCCCTCAGAACATCTGGGGAGAGGGGAAGAAATAAGCTCAGCTAGTGCTCTTACAGAATTAAGTCTGACTAAGAGTGGCAAGGGTTGTTTTCTAAAATAGCAAGTGTAAAAGCCATTCTGGGACTAGCACTCTCAGCAACCTTAGATCTTGTGCCTGTCACCTTATACTTACGAGTTGGCTGCTCTGCCTGAGCTGCATTGGCAAAGTGGGGAGAGAAAAGAGGCACCTCAATCAGGAAAAAGCTTTCTCAGAAACCCACCTGGTGCTCTTCATTCCAGTGATGGGACTGGATCTAAGGAAGTAATTCTATTTGAGCACATTGCTACCCCGAGCAGATGATGTTACTGCAACTGGTGCATATGGATACTGATCTGACAGTGAGCAGTGTTTGAGCTGTGGGGTGTATACTCTGAAGGTGCAGCGGTGACCATTCGAACATGTAGGACAGGGCAGTAGGAGAGGTCTAATGTTGCCGCTTAAGGAGACAATGACAAGTGAGAAGCAAAGCAGACCTCAGGTGGAGCCCTAAGAAACCGCTAAGTAGGATGGAGCAGAAGGGACCTTCACAAGGGAAAAGGAGCCAGTAGAGAAAACACAGGGCTGTCAGGAGTCTAGAAAAGTATGTCTGGCAGTTGGGAATATTGAACTCAATAATTAAGATGAAGGCTTTGTGCTTGTGTGTCTTCCCCCACCCCCTCATGGTGTGAAGATGTCATCTCACTTAAAAAAATGATGAGAGTGGATGCTGTGGACATTCTTTATTGTTGCTCACTACCCTAGCTCTGCCTCTTGTTTTCAAAGACTGACTTTTCGTTTGAAACGTAAACGTCCTAGAACTCTTCACTGCTGATAAAAAGTGACCCTGTCAGAATTAGAGTTTAAGTAGGCTCTGGAGGACGAGGGAAAGCACCTCCGTCTAAGCAGGACAGGGAAAGCAGAGGCAGATTTGTAGGCGTGGTTGGGTTTAGAAGCTGGGTGAGCTCTTTGCCTGGAGAGCATGGGGAGGAGGGTGCTGCCTGTTGAATAAATCATGAGCTTAGAAGTAAACTGCAAGGTTTCAGATGTAGAAGAGGAAGAACCAGGAGACTTGGCAATGTCCCTTAAATACCGCTGGGGTGGCAGCCATGGCAGTCTGCCATGTTTACTATCTTGGGGAAGTGTACCTTGAATTTGGATTTAAGCAGATAGCAACCGCAAAAGATCGGGAAGCAAAAGGTTTTACAGTGGGTTTTAGCAGGCTTCAGAACCCACTTCAGAGTCCACACAGAAGACATGCCTGGCATGCTTTAGGTTGTTACCCTGCCCCCTTCTGGAGTGGGGTTCTACTTAAGGAGTTTGCACTGACGCATCACATGCTCAGAAGTGGACTATTTATGAAGTAAGTCCTGTGCCATGCACAACCTCCTTCCAGAGTAAAAATATTCTTAGAAGAATACAGATGCTAAGCCAAACATGGGGCAGTTACATAATCACAGTACTCAGAAGGAAAAAACATTGTAAATGCTAAAATAAGGATAGTTGCTAAGCAATGGTAAAGTCTTATGAAAGATGTTGGGAAATATGTATGCACACATATCAGACTTCAAACTTTATTTTTGAAGATAGTAAAAATCCTTGATGCAGGAGCTTTCTGTATATGTTAGAAGTATTTGTAATGTGAATAATGGTCAGATTACAGCGGTATGAAAATGCCCTGCAAAAACACTATGGAAACTCACTGTCACATCTCTGTGTATATGACCCATAAAGTACACATTGGCCTTTTCCCCGAATTGTGAAACAGTATGGTTCACTATAGACGAGTGAGGATTGGGATTTCCCCCAATGTCAAGGCAGTTGGTGTGCTGGGATGACAGTATCTAGAAAACGCATGCCCACTTGTCAGTGTAGTGGGCATTCTAAAAGGGTGGCCATGCAATGCTGAAATAAAGTCATAACATTGCCATGACTGTTTCTCAGAAGAAATAGGCCCCGGCCCCTTTTCAGTGCCTTGTTTGCATTTATTTTTAGTTCACCCAAGTCTTTGTAGCCGTCCTTGGGTTTCAAGGGCCCTGGTTTGTTTTCTTTTTTCCTGAGGTAACATGTAAGTATTTGATAACCAATTTTTTTTTTTTTTTTTGGTCTCTTCAGAGGTTTGATGGGCTCATTTTATCTGGTTATCATACAAACTCTAAGCAGATGTAGCACTTTCGCCATCCCGCACGTGTGGTACCTTGTCCTCTGTAACACCTGTATTGCCCAGAGAAGTCCCAGGGTGAAAACTGGACAGAGCAATGCAGGTCCTCTTTGGTCCACATGGAAAGTGCAGTTTTGCCGTTCAGAGGAGTAGGCTGCCTCTGTCCTTACTAATGTCTTCTTTTCTGTTTTACTGCCCCTTTGCTTAAAGTGTGGCACCCCAAAGCACACAAAGTTATGCTGCTGGCTGCTCATATAATCCAGCATAAGGAGAATGCTTCTGAGTGCACTGAATCTCCAGTCATTGGCATTAGCGGGGTCATAGGATCCACCAAGATAAGAAACTGTTGCCAGTGTTTCTTACTCTCGGATTTCACTTCTTAGAGAATTAAATACCGAGAACAGAGATACACTAACATCTTTGCACTTGCTATCAAACTGAATTCTTCCCTTGTTTTCACATCATTGAAAAAATTTTGATTGACACTGTAATAAAAATTAGGATCTCTTGACTTCCTATCACAGCATGTTTTCATCTGGGCATTGCAGTTTTTGCTTGGAGATCTCGTGGCCTGATAGAGGTCCCTGGCGTCAGGCAGACTCCTGGCCCACGTGCCTCTCTGATACCCAACCCAGCCTGTCACTCATGCCTAGCTGCCAGTTGCAATACTTAAAGCCTTTGATTCAGCCAAGGAGAGGAAGTGCTTTTTTTTTTTTAATGACATAATCTTAATCTTAATTTTGTTGGTTTGTTTAATGGGGAGTCATTTTTTTTTAGCAAGACTTCTTAGATTACACATTACTGAGAAATTTTAACTGGTTTGCCTAACTGTTTTTGAGTTAAATGAAGAGTAGAATGCAGTTTGGAGCTGCCATTTTTAGCCTTGTATTTTAAAAGTGAAGTTTATATAGAGTAGGAATTCTGTCTTTTAGCGTAAAGTTGACTTTTTGATTTCTCTATTGAGATTACCATAAGAGAACTTTCTGTGTTTGTGGCATGGAAAATGGAACTCTGACCATGAAATGGCTGCATCACATCCTCTAAAGGATTGTGTCTAATCCCCTGATCTGACCGAGCAAGTCAGTCTGCATTAGCTCTGTCTATATATAGCACATGAATAGCTTTGTCCCAGTCATTCATGGGAAAGCTTAGGAGCAGGTAGCCTCCCGCTCAGCCCACCTAACCATCCCAGCGCTGTAAAGTCAAGTGGTTCAGAAGTGGTAGGCGTCTGCTCATAAACACTGCATGGGTTTATTTTCTACACTTGTTGGCAAGGCATTTGGTTCCCATGTATTGGCAACTTAAAACTGTTCCTTTAGCTACACTGTAATAGATGTGTGTTTTCATCTGGAAGGAAGAAAGGTTTAGGACAGAAGCCCAGGAACTTACTTTGATTTAATGCTCTGAGCCTTTGACTCGGCCAAGGAGAGGAGGTGCTTTGTATTTTATTTTTGTAATGACATAGTCTCAACTTTTTGTTGATTTGTTTTAGCTGCTAGCCATTTTTAAGGAAGACTTCTTGATTACATGTTACTGAGAAAGTTTGAGACTTTTAAAACAAAATAGGATCCATAGTCGTGGTTTATTTAACAGGTGAAGTATCCATTCCATGCAACAGATACTGCAGGGAGCAGAGATGGAGAGCAGGCTGGTCAGACAGGACAGCCTTTCAGTCACCTACTTAGGCTTTTCATTAGAACATTCTAACAGAGCTGGATAAGACGTACGTGGAGACAAACTAAGGAAGAAAAAATCAAGGAACTGCCGTTTCCGGCTGGAGACAGAAAAGTAAAACCAGTGGCCCAGTCTTCCCAGCTCTCTCAGCTTCCTCCCTTCCAGTGTTTAGCAAAGGTCCTTCAGGAATTGGAACTAAGTTGTTTGGTTTCCTTCTCATCTTTGGCCAAGAATATAAGGTCATGTGCAGAATTGAGAATGCAGATGCCTAAGTTCTGGACCTGATCCCTGATTGCGTCATGTAACCTCAAGCCAAGGCTCTTAGTCTCAGTAGCATTTAATAGGGAAAACATAGCCATCTGCATATTTTAATCTGGCCTGTCAGGGATTTAAATTAACGCTAAATGTTGAATTTCTCATAATTTATCCACTACATACACTCAACATGATACATAATTCTAATAATTGCTACTTACAGGTGCAGTTAGCAGGGTATTTGAGAAACAGACAGTCACATTGAACTTCTAACTTCAAAAGAAGTTGAAGATGTTGGGATGTTAGGGTTTCTGTCATATTTTAGAATAGTAAGCTTAATACAGACAGACAGACACACAACACACACACACACACACACACACACACACACACACACACACACACACAGCTGTTGCAGAAAAGGTGAGGTGTGGACATGCCCAGTATGCAGAGTCCAGTGAACTCGAGTGACCTGTAACATTTCTGCTCCACTGTTGTCGTGACTTTGTACAAATAAACCAAGATAACCATGTCTGGTTCTGGCAAGTTCTGACAAAGATTTGATAAGGAAAATAGTACAGGGAAACGTGCAAGACAAGGGCACTTAGCACTTAATTTATGAACCTTCTGACGACATGCCCCAAAGGAGGCTTGCACTGTCGGGAGGTACACACTAAAGGTTAGAGCTCTCCGTTTACAGAGGCTCCTGTCCACCGGTTTGGTCTGTGATCTGTTACTGAGGAATCAGAGCAGGTGTTCTGCCTCTGCAGTTCTTGTTAACCTGTTGTTTTCTGGACCTCTAGTGTCAGAGGAAGGGTAGGGGAGAGCCTTTGTAACTCTGAGCATGCCCGTGTCATCAGGGTTGGCCTAACCGTGGATTAAAGCCCCTTAAGCGTCCTCACTATGGCCCTTCTATGGGACTTTGAGTTTAACTGAACAGAGCAGGGAAAGACTACAGCTGAGTAAATGTGAGACTCCTCTTGTCTCGAAGCTGTTCATTTTATTTTCTTTCTTGATGCTCTACCCAAAGCTCATGATTTATATAAACTGAATTTAGGTGGTATAGGATATAAATGGCACATCCCTGTAATCCCAGGAGCCCACAGGCTAAATGGGAGGATAGGAGTTCAAAGACAGCCAGGGCTTCAAATAGGGACTCTAAAACAGAAAATGCGTCTGAAATAAAGAGGCATTTGTGATACTGTTAAGTGGTACCCAGGCATGTGATGCCTTCTAGTGCCTTCTGTCTCGGAGAGAGACTTTGTGATCAAGCTTTTTCTACTGATTTGGGCCAAACTCGGGCCTTTGTTTTAGTGGGAATAATAAACCTCCATGGTTAGTTACCCATTCGTTTTGTTAAAGCAAGCTCTTGTTTATCACAAAGTCGCTGTGTGTACTCACTGCTTGCTTAATTTCAATTTGTGTTTCTCTGAACTGAAGCGTGCTTGAGGATTTAGTGTTATTAACCTTAAATAGACTAATTATAAGGAGAACTATCTTCAAAGATGTTTTGGTCTAAATTCAGGGTTTTAAAAAGCAAGAACTGGCAAAACACTTTCCTCAAGTGTGCAAGGGCCTAAGTTCAGGCCCCAGCACTCAAGCAAGTCCAACCCAGAACAGAGGCATGTCGCTATGTGTACAGTAACTAAAACACAGTGCTTTTACTGCTTAGGAAAGGTAACAGTTTAGAACTGTGGGTAATATAATATTGATGTATACACCAGAATCTGGGGGTTTCTTCTGTGGGGGAGGTAAGATACAACATAAATATATCATAAGGTCATACGTGATGGGGCTATAAGGAGGCAAATGTAGGAGATAACTTCCAGTCACATACTGGATAGTGTTTACAGAGGGGCACCAACGACATCTCATTGAGAAATGGGTAGAGGGACAATACTTTGACAGACCGTGCACTGCGGCTGAAGAGCAGACTTTGCTTTCGGGTTGTGGAGAGATGCACCTACTGATGAGTACTGGTACATGCTGCAGCAGGGCAGGTAGGAGGCTGAGTGGCTTCAGTATGGAGAACAGAGAAACCCAAGACAAGCAGATGCAGAAACAAAGGCCTAGTGAACGGCTGTGTTACGTCAAAATTGAGAGGGAAAAGCATATTAGCAAGACTGGAGAACCTTGACTCCTGGGCTAAAGCTTCCGCTCCAGGCAGTGGTCACACTGAATGTTAGATGCTTTGGGAGAATCTTCATTCAGTAGGTATTAATGGCCACTTAGGATACATGATGAACTCAGGTCACAGAAAAGAAAAGGAGATTTCTGCTCACAGGCAGCTTATATTCAATGGGACAAAGATAAATAAGCTGGGGGCAGATAATAATAGTTCCCCTGTGTGGAAAAATCAAAGTTATGGATAAGGAGTGAAGAAAAGGTAGGGGAAGTCTGCAGTAGTTGACCTGGGTAAAATGAGGGTTCTCCTCACTGGGGGGAAAGTGTCTTCGGAGAAGCGGGGATGGGGGGGTGGGGGGCTGTGAATGCAAAATGAGCAAATGCTTCCTGGTGGGATAAAGCTGACAGGTAAGCAGCATTGGTAGGGAAGGGCATGCAGTGCAGCCAGGGAGTAGAGCATTTGAGTTCTGTGTGTAATGGTAGAGGGGTAGGATGGAGGTAACAGAATGTCTGCAAGTTAGATTCCTGTGGCAGCAGGTAAGCAGGAGTGGGTAGGCTGTTGTAGTCCTGACATGAGGTAAGGCTGTGGCCTAGGCAGGCCTCGAGCAGCAGTGATAGTCTATGGTGGGTTTATAAATGTTTTGGAGGATTTGGAGGATAAGCTGGGTGGGGGCTGTAAGCACAGAAATAAGCATTGTGTGGTAGACTTCCCTGAATCGGTACTTCAGCTCGCAGGCCCCCCTCCCTTTCAGCAGGTGCACTGTGCATAGGAAACTTTGGTGCTGGTGCTGGGCACCCTACTTGCCTTCAGCCAACCATCCCTTTGGAGGACCCAACAAGCAAATGCATCAGCTCTTGGTGACTTCTGGGGTTTAGAATGAACAAGGACTGAATTGTGTCATCACAGACTAGGAGAGCCTGGAGGAGAGGAAGGCAGCACAAGCCAAGATCCACTTTGGACATGAGGTGTCTGTTGACTACCTTGGAGGCACTGGCCCGTCAGAGGGTGGACAGAGGACTCGGGCCTGTCTCCAATTTTGAACGAGAAATGTCAGCTAGGTAGTCAGGTGGAGTCAACAGAGTTAGGAATTAGGAATCGTCTATAATAAATAAATAATAGAGTTAGGACCTTTGATCTTAAAGTGATTGATTGGGAAGTCATTCTGACTAGAAGAATGTGAACCCACCTGAAGGGCACTGCTAAAACAAGGATGGTGACGGCCTTTGGAGTACACCGAGTCAGGAGAGTAGACAGCAATCAAGAGGAAGGTGCCCGGGGTGCTGCAGTGTCTTGGGCTCGGGAAAGCAGGGGAGCTTGGAGAGTACTGGTAACAGAATGTGGAGGTAATTCTCAGGGAAGTGAAAACAGGTATTCCAAAAATACTCCCTAAAAGGGGAAAACCATAAGGTCAGATTGAATGAAGGGATTTTTATGGCAGACAAGCTAGAAGCAAAGGCCCTGGCAGCAGGGTGGCAGTCTGGAAGGCTGCGTCTGCACGAACAGGTGAAGAAATAACCCATGAGTAACAGCACTGCCGTGTGAGGTGGGGATTGAAGGAGGGAAAGCTGGTGTTCTGAAGAAGAGTGAGAGAAGTCGGGAAAATGAGTTTTATGTGGTCAGTGAGGTAATCAGCATCAGCTATTTTAGGGTCATCAGTGGGGTTCTCGAACCCTGGGCTTTGCCTGCAGATAGCATAAAAGAAACTAATGAGGAAAAAGAAACTGAGCAGAGGCAGACAGTGGGGGTCAGCCTCCTGTGGCCCGACAGCACAGGGGAGCTGGAGTGACGGCTCTTCCGCGCTGAGCACTGCTTGCCCCTGTGGGAGACCCTTGGTTCACAGCACCTGTGGGGGACTCAGCACGGTCTCAAACTCAGTCCAGTGAATCTCATGCCCTCTTCTGGACACGTCAGGCACTGCATTCATGTGTGGTGATGCCTACCTAACTCAGCAGAGCCATGGAAGTTACCAAGAGACTAATGGGACCTGTTTTTAGAAGTCAGACAGCTGCACTTGGAGGAGTGGTGTTGACATACTTTCAGAGTCTTCATGGTGAAAGTCCCTTCCCCCACTGGCTCTGGAGCAGCAGTGACATGGACGCTGGCCGGAACAGTGACTGGTAGCAGGCAGGGCAGCTTGTGGGCTGAAGGAATGGGCATGGAGGACTTCTGATGTGATAGAAGTAAGCAATGGTGCCTAGGGATGTGTCGCCGGTAGCTAGATAGACTCCATGCTTCTGCACTCCACAGAGTCCCGTGTGCCCATGGGTCTCCAACAAGGGAACTTCCTGTTTTAAGAACATAGCCAACCATTGGCCTTTATTTTCATGGAGAATTGGGGGGGGGGGGGCTAGGTTCTAGGATATGCTTGAAATGCTAAGTCGTAGAAGTCAGCAACGTTCAGCAGTCAGCTTTAAAGTTCACAGGCTGTGGAAAGGGAACCATCCAGTGAAGGCAACGTCAGGCTTCATATCTGGAGGGAAGCAGTTCCAGGGTTGTGACTTGTTCCTGAAGAGCTGGGCTACATTGTTTCTCAGATTATTGTGTCTACCACCAAGTCCCATTCAGTGGAGTCATCAGGGTGCATGCTAAAGCTACAGGGTGTAAATGTGGCAGTGTATGATTAGTAGTGTCTGGTTCTTAATAATCAGGGTAGATAGTCTGGATGAAAGCAGGCCAAGACTGCTGGTCATAGAGTTACTAGCCTTTTCCATTGAACTGTAAAACCAAGCAGAAACTGTCAAAAGTACAGTTGCCTTGCCTTGGAGCAATCTGCCGCAGGGACTTACCCTTTAGGCAGTGTCTTGTGTTCTGAGCATGCTGTGGTTCACGTCAGTCATCTGGGCAATGATCACGACTCTCCAGTGAAGACTAGCTTTGTTCTTACGTTTACAGCGACACACACTAACGTCTGTCTCAGATTGGCAAAGAAGTCGATGACTAGTGGGGTTGATAACACTGCCAGGGATGAGACAGTCATGTGGCCTGAGCTGGTTGCAGTATGTGACATGACTTTCATCCACATACAGACGAAGTCACAGTAGTGAGACATGCTAGGTGAGATTTTTAAGGAAGTCTCAGTCGTTCTAACGTAGATGTCAGTGTTCCGAGCTTCTAATCTTGTTGGTACTCTAGTCTTCTCCACACGTATCTTATTACTTAGTTTTCTACCAGTCCTGGTGAAAGAAAAGTCCGAGTGTGTTCTTTAGATGTGTACCCAGGATAAGGTTTGATCAGTATAGCTGAAGTTCAAAGCATGTGGAGCTGCATAGCAGTGGCAGTGTTTGCCTCCTCCTGCAAATGTCTGTCTTTTCTTTGTTCACAGGTAAAGTCGGTAATAAACCTTCTGTTTGCTGCGTATACTGGAGATGTGTCTGCCCTCCGGAGGTATGCTGCCTGGGTGGATGTGCTGTGGCTTTGGGTGCTTGAAGGGGCAGCTATCTGCTCAAGCACCTGTCTTAATTTTGAGGTCCCATTCACTTCTAATAAAAGTCACCAAACAAGTTATAAACTACCCCGCTTCCGCTTAGACTGCCCCCGCTCCAGCGACCTGGACCTGCTTCTCATCTTTCCATAAAAGCCCAGATCTCTGTGGTAACCAGCCCACTAACTGGCTAGTGGTTCACTGTAACGGATCACTGGTGAGGTAGGAGGCAGGGTGTTTGGTGTTGTGCTTGTTACCAGGATTAGAAAGGCCACGAACCACTGAATACCAAGTGTGAGTTCCCTCTGAGTTGCAGCTAGCCTTTAAAGTGGACATGGCTAAGTTGATTTCCATGCTGCTTTAAAGGTTTATTAGTACGTGTAACTGGTTAAAGAATGGGAGTCTATTGAAAACATGTAGCTTTACTATAGGCATTTTTGACTCTTTAATACTATTCTTGAGTTTAAATAATAATGTAATGAAGCTTAGTTCTGGGAGAGCCAGCTAATGTCTACCTTACTTCAAAGTAGCAAAGCCAAGGAAGAAATATCACATGGAATTTACCCACAAGTTTGTACTGGGTGAACTGGTTACCATTCATGAAGCTGGTAGAGCATGGAACCCCAATTGGAGGCCTAGCTTGAACTGATGAAGTAAATGTTACCACTGAATTAAATTAATCTTATGTAGTGAGTAGCTGTTTATGGACTTTCAGATTTGCTTTGTCAGCCATGGACATGGAACAGAGGGATTATGACTCCAGAACAGCACTCCATGTGGCTGCTGCAGAGGGTAATACATGAGCCACTTATTTACAGTTCTTTCGGATTCAGAGTCCACTCAAGACTAAAATCTCTTTTTGTGTGTTGGGGGATATAGGTCATGTTGAAGTTGTTAAGTTTTTGCTGGAAGCTTGCAAAGTAAACCCTTTCCCCAAGGACAGGTGAGTATTACATTGCCTTCTAACATAATTGATAACACAATTTGAATACGCAGAATTATGGTATTGAGCGATGGTTACATGTGAATCCACCAAGGGGCTTTTACATTTGTGGTGACACAAGACCTTGATTTCTGTGTGATATCAAACTCTATCTAAGAGTAGTATCTTATTCGGAAATCTCAGGTTGGACTATAAGCCCAAATGAAGACACTTCATTTGTTTGTATTTGAAAAGAAAAAAATGGGAATTCTGTTCTCACAAGACTAACTACACAGGGTAGAGAACACAGGAGCGGGGGAGAGTTTGTGAAACAGTTCCTCTTGAGTGTGTTGGGATTGATTGGTGTTCCTGGATTTGGTGCAGTTAGTTTTAGAAGGCTTTGTGGAAGTTGAATTTTCAGTGGTCCATTGAAGGAAAGGACATTTGAAGGCACTGGATGAGGAGGGAATTCTGCCTGTGGTGGAAAGAACTACCTGGAACACTCTGCTCCTCTGAGCTCCTCCTGGCCTGCACGGCCACTTCCCAGGCTGGGGCCAAAGGCAGTGTGAGCGCGCACCTCTGCGCCCTCTGCTTGGGCATCCCCTCCGAGTGGAGTGGGTGAGGTGGCAGAGTTAGGAAACTGCAAGAGGACCACACTTGGTGCTGTTTGATGAAGGAGGCTTGGAATGAAGCCTGAGAGCTGCACCATCAGGCTTGGGGCAGGTTGGCTACCTCCCAGGGAGCGGAGGAGATTGCCAAGCCTTTGTTGAGGGGTCTAAATCTTCTTGGTTCAACGTACAACAAGTGAGAAGTTACAGCGTCAGTATCTGAACTTTGCTAGCAGTTTTGCGAGGTGGTGATATGTTGGCTATCTCTTCATTCCAATGGTTATTAAAAAGAATGATTGAAGTAAGTTATGTTGGCGGTCCTCTAAAATCTCAAGGTGGTTGACAGTCCTCCCATCTACCCAGTATAGTGCTCTCATAGTTCTCTCCAGAGTAAGAGACTGACCCTAGTTAACACATGTGGAAGTATTCACCATATGAACTCTTCCACTCCAGATTTGCCTGTAAGAATGTGGAAATACAGTGTCCATCTTATAGGCAAAGGTAGCTAAATAATTTGGTAACTGTGTATCCAGAAACCTAGACTCAGGAGTATTTTCCCCCATCAAATAGAGTCAGTATCACCTAATTTATAGAATAGCAAGAATGAAACAGTGTATTTGTTACCAGTGGACTTTTCATGATAAAATGAAAGAGTAAAGAAGATGACTTGGCAGATTTCTCCCCCCCCCAAAATTAACACAAATATTTGATCACATTAGAGCCAATGACTTAATGAAAGCCATACAGAAGGGTGCAGCTGTTTTTTTGAGAAACATAAGAAAATGTTACTTACCTGCTTTTAAATACTAAGAACAGGCCACTAGGACATTTAAATGCTGAACTAAGCACTTTTTGTTGTTGTTGTTGTTGTTGTTGTTGTTTTATGTTGTGACCTGTTAAGAAGGTGAAAGGTTCAGGATAGATACAGAATGATGGAAAGAAGCAAAAGCAGGGAGGTGGGACAGGAACCGGAGCCAGCAGACAGAGCTGAGCGGGTGGGCTCATGGGTTGTAAAGGAGCCAGGAGCCAAGGAGCATGCCTGGTGTTTGCTGGGCGGTGGACTTTTGCAGAAGGCTCAGATGACTCATTGCCGTGGCAACTCTTTGCTTGTCCTTGAACCTCCCATCTCCCCTCCCAGTTCTGGTCAGGCCGTGGGCCAGCTGAGTATGCAGCTTCCTACGCCTGCTGGGTCACTTCCTCTGGGCAGATGTTGCTTACCTAACATGTATTTAATGTCACGAGGTTATTAGAAACCTGGAAGACTTGTAGAGGTTAGTGGGGCTTGAATTCACAGGAACATCAATTTTTACATGTTACTGCCTGATTTTAAATATCTGCGACACTAGACTTGGCTTCCAAAGGCCCTCCTTTAGTACTTGGCTGTGGAGACAAGATCTCTTCATAGACCTCATCCTGTTGTCATTATCAGATGCTCCTCAGACCCTTTTTCTGAACTCTAAGTCCTCTTGTGTGTTTCTGCTGTTCTCACTTGAAATAATGTAGCTGTCGTTGATTGGCCATGGACCCTGGGCCTAGAGCCTGGGGTGCCGGGCGACCATCTCCGTTCAGTAGTTACGAGTGTGACACTGTCTGTGCTGTGCTACAGGTGGAACAACACCCCCATGGATGAAGCACTGCACTTTGGACACCATGATGTTTTTAAAATCCTCCAGGAATACCAAGTCCAGTACACACCTCAAGGGGATTCTGACAATGGAAAGGAGGATCAAACTGTCCACAAGAACCTCGACGGGTTGTTATAATGGTCTGAAACCCCAAGACTTCAACTGCTTACCTATTAACTGTGGACCATGATTATGAAGAACATGTATATTTCTGTCTGGTAGTGATGTGCACTTTACATTTATCATTTCAGCGTTACTGGAGTTTTCTTCACTGTGCGCACAGGACAAATCTGATTTCTTTGGGAAAAAAATAGAAATAAAACAACCTCCCTTCATAATGTGAGCGCTAGTTACCTCGTGCGTTGTATAATTTGATGTAAAAGAATAGTTACCAATGCTAGCTGACCTGTGTGCTCTTCATGATTTGTGTGCTTTGTAAATTTTCAGCCCTGGGTGCTGATATGCTCATATGCATTTATGAGTTAAGCTCTGTTGTACAGTCTCTCCCAGGGGGTCGATGCTGTCATTAGACAAAAACAGTGTGATTTTCAAGAATTCAAATATAGATTTAGTTCGAGTGTTTGAGCAACTGTATGCACTTCCATGGTTGAGTGTTTAAAACGTCTCCTCACTTCACGGTGTGGCTCCTTAAATATTAAAATAGTCACTAACTGTTCATAGGACTTGCCAATTCCGATTAGATTTTATCAGGGAATCTGTTAAGACATGTTTGGTGACCAAAAAACATATGTGTGAATATAGTTCTAGTACTTTAAAACCTTTCCTTTCTCTGTAGCCCTCAGGCCAGCCTCTCTGTGGTGTTTCCTTAGCTGGGAAGTGGGTGCTGGCACGTTCTGCAGCTTTCACGGTTCCTCAGCCAGTCATCATGTCTCACATTCCTAGCATCAGAGAAGAGCTTGGCCATTTATAGAAGATGAACCAAAATTAAGATGTCTAAATTAGCTGTCAGTCTCAAGAATGAAGACAGAGCTACTGCAGATTCCTAAGTTCTTTTTCAGCTTCTACAATAAAGAAAAGTTCAGAGATGCTTTCAGTTACCAAAGGACAATGATACATTTAGGAACAGCTACCAACAACATTTACTTTTAACCCCTGTCAGAAGTCTGTGTTAGCTAGCACTCCTTTCTGGAGGGCCCCAGGTGTCCTCTGTTCCTGTCGGTGGACTGTATCATTCAGTAAAAACAGATCACTTCGTTGTAAATTTAGACTCACCATTTCTTTGTTTTGGAAAAGTGATTTATGATTAACTTAGGAAACAGGTAAAAGGGACCCGAGAAAAGAACACAATTTTCTAGGAATTGAACATACTGTACCCTATTATACCTCCAAGAGATGAGGGGTATGTTAGTGAGGACTTCTGATAATTAAGCACGTGTGTACATACCCGTACCCACACAAATGCACTTCTTGGAAACTGCACACATACCAGTGGCTACCATGTTGATACAGCCTCTCCTTTGGCTCTCTCTGTCAGCACATGACATCTGACTTTTATGCCGCCTGATGGCACATTATTCACTCCAGTAGCCTTCAGCTGCTCCGATCCTGTTTTCAGCCATCCCCTCCCATTCTCTGGCAAGCACCTCCCTTGATGAGACTGTGGCTAGTGTCCCTCTCCTGAGCCAGGCACCACCACCAGGTTTCTAAGTTCCAGAGACTGGGGAGGATGGTGGGTAGGCACTCAGCCCTGCCACTGTGTTCCTGCTTCCACAAGCCTCAAGACAGGTGGTACCTGGAACATTCCACATAGAGGCATCAACCCCAGAGTTAAGGAATGAACATGTTTTAATTGGAGTGTACTGAGAGAACACTGTTCCAAAAGCAGCTGGCATTGTGTGGTTCAATGTGTGACTTAAATATTGCCAGTGACTTTGAGGCTTCTCTGAATACTATTCTGTATATTGTTTGAAGACACAAGTTGTCACCTTCTCTGAGATCAGTGCTGCTTTGTAAAGTCTTTGTGGCTTGGTTACTTACACTTTTTTCCCTCATGCTATTGTGACTGTATACCAGGTCCTGCTCTGGCTGTTTGCTATTGGCTGATGATAATGAGAACACTTTGTTTAAATGCTTGAATGAGCTGTTACCGCTACCATCAGTAAACTCCAAAGATCTCTTTTGTTTTGGCTTTACAGCCTTGTGTAATTTTTTGGTATCATGGAAACATGACATGGTCATGTTGGTTTGAAGCTCTGTTTACGCTGCTTCTGCTCTCACTGTTGCAGTGCCCATGTCTGCTAAGACACGACACCCTACCACTGCTCACACTGCTTTAGCTGCACAGCTGGATTCACTGTTGATCCTGCTGGCTGTCAGGGACTAGATGACCTGATGTTGAATTTAGGTCCCTCCTGGGGAGTCCAAAGCTATGAATGTATTTACTTCCAACATTTCCCAAAATGAAATCTTAAAACTATACATTGTAAGTATTCTGAAATTGGAAAATATTTATTTTCAGTGAGATCAGGTAGCGTTGCTTTTTACAGCATAATAAATACATGTATTGAAAACCAGCTGTGAGAAATGAATTTTCTTAAAATAACTAAGCTTTTCCCTGCACTGCTTAGCTACAAGTGTGTAGCCGTTTTACATCCAGCCTGCTATGAGCCAGGCAGCACACAGGACCAAGATGAGAGCTGTGAGGACTTCGCTGTTGACGTTTGTGGTGGGCAGGCTAGGTCAGGTCTCTGGAAGCTCGCCGCACTGGGCTAGTACAGTTAGAGTGCTCAGGATACCCTGCTGATCATGCCATTCCAGGTATCCTTGGATAAGAGCACGTTTCCATGGAGCCTTGCAATCTACCTGGAGAGCTGATCCAGTACTGTCACACCAGGATCTGAGTTGGACTAGCTGGTGGCTCCCCTGAATACTTCACATGTGGGAGTGTCTTTCAGGTCCAAAGCCAGAACGCCTTGGTCCTCTTGGGTTTAAAGTTAGCTTCTGGTTTTCTGACCATAGAGAAGGTATGTGAACACCACACCAATCCCACTTTCATTTTATCAGAGTTCTGTGCCAGAAACCACACTGCTTGGTTATAGGAGCCGTGGTGTTGGGCCATTTCTATCACTGATATTTTAGAACTAGAAGTGACACATAGAATTCTCTGCTCTAACCCACTCTTTTTTTGATGGAGCTGGGACCCAAGAGTGGCCCACGGTATGGAACTCTTAATCCAGTACTCTTTTCCTGAACCCCAATGCACAGTTACAGGTAAGATGCGTATCTTCAGTCACATTAGCTAACAGTTACTAGTTAAAGTCTCTCGGGTGAGTTTTGGGGCCAAGCATGACAGTGCTAAGTGCTGCAACCTCGGTCAACTCCTACTGCACACATGTTATCTGCAGATGGAATCTTGGTAGCAGTGCAGAGCCCACAGATAACCCCAATAGTGAAAAGTTGTATTTGTTAAGATGATAATGAGCATTCTATTTTTATGTCACTTTTTGTTAGGAGTTTAGGTTAATTTTGTTAATCCCTATAGTAACATGAGTAAGTTCATAAATCATGGATGTTCAAGGAAGCAATCCATGGATGTACTAGGTGGCTCTCACATTTTTTATGAGTGGGAAATTATCTAGGTATGAAAGGCTAGACGGTATATGTGTTTGGGGTAGAAGGATGTAGACTTAGTAACAATTAAGGCAGTTGTTTTACGGGAGGTGACAGATGCTAACACCACGGGCTGGAGGCTGTAATAAGGACTGCTCAGAGGGCTCAGTTCTATTTCTGGAGCTTGACCTGACTGGGCCTTACGGGGCCGGCTGTGCCTCTCGCTGCCTTTTCTCATGATCAGCAGATCTGCTATGAAACCAGACAGTCACGACACCAAAATACCATGACTTCATCTATGTGCACGACATGGGAAAGGCTGCAATTGAGCATTACAGCATTATACAATATAAAACTCACAAGTCGGATGATAGATATGTGACAGCTCTACCGTTTGGGCAGCTTTGTGCACACATCACATTGTCCCTTTAAAGTCAGAGTACACAATTCACAGCCAGAGTTGGCTTCCCAGAACTTGAGAGCTGAATCTCACCAATTATTGCTGAACAGTCAAGGCTTTCAAACAATACTGAGTAGCCTCAGCCTCCTACAATTGGTTTAAATGTTGTTTCTTGGAAATATATATATTTTCCTCTAACATTTATATTATCTGTAGCTTTTACTAGTTAAAAAAATTAGGTTATATGTATAAATGTTTTGCTTTTGTGTATGTACACCACATGAGTGCCTGGTGCCCATGGAGGTCAGAAGAAAGTATCAGATCCCCTGGAACTGGAGTTATAAATGCCTGTGAGCCACCATGTGGGTGCTGGGAACTGTACCCAGTTCTCCTGCAAGAGCAACAAGTGCTCTAATCCATGGGTCATTGGCTATTCCTGCTTCACAAAATCTCTATTCAACTTGAATGGGTAAAGTGACTCCTGAGCAAACGGCTCAGTATCCTAGGACGACGTACGTTTATGACGGCAGCCATTTATTTAGTGGGACAGGTGTCGTCCAAGCATCCAGAATAACGCCTGGTTCGAGGCGTTATTTGATGAAAAAATGAATGAATTTTAAACAAAAGATGCCTTTGGGTAAATCAGACTCTCAAGATGGGGATTAGCCTTCCAGCTCCAAAAGTAAAAGAATTTTCAACTTTCCAGCTTAGTCTGGCATCTTCCCTAGGGCAGTCGGGTGTCATGGGCCTGCTCTGTTTGCTGACACATGCCTTCACATGCCACATTAGTTTTCAGGCAGCCAACAGATTCCATTTATGTAATGCCACCTCAGAAAGTGCCTAAATAAATCAGTTTATCCCAAGTGGTACATATATGCACCATTCTTAGAAAATACCACCCTAGACATACTCAAACACAAACACCTTCAAGCTAGGACGTGTTTAGTGACATCTTAAAACATCAATGACCCAAGAATGTAAACACATTGTCTTCCACTGACTTAGATACCTCTCCTGTCCCTGCCCCCTCCGTTTTCAAGAGTTATGATCTCATGTAGCCTAGGATGGCCTTGAACTTGCCGTGTAGTCAAGAATGACTTTAAACTCCTGATCCTTGTGCTTCTGCCTCAGAAGTGGCCTCACCACAGTGCCTGCCCTAAAGTGCCATAGTTACTGTGACTACCAGGACAGAGAGCAAGGGCAACACTTAGAAAACAGTGTTATTAATCTTAGTTTAAAATAGACCTGGTACATAAATGAGATACATATTAAGCCAACTCACAATACTAGACATTTTAAATATCTTTATATTAAATACTAAGAGGAGACTAACATCATTTTAACATTTCTTAAAGTCTCGTTCAACAGAATGAAACCATAACAATGTTCTCAATAGACAACGACATAAGCGATAGTTAGAGCTCAGCATTTGGAAACAGTATTTTTTAAATGTTTTGTTTCTCGATCATTTCAATGTAAGAGTCTGTGAGGGCCCGGCTAATCCCACACGGTACATAGAAAGGGGAGGCCTCTGTTTCCGTCCCAGGAGAGGACTGTGCAAATGCTTTGCACTGGGGTCTGAAGTGGACTTATCTCCAGCTAAGTAAAGCAAAAGATTACGGGACAACACAGCTGAGATGACGGTGGGGGACAGCCACAGCTATGGAGACAGAGGTCTGTAACCCAGGAGAACCCCGCCAACCAACCCAACCTGAGCCCCTGGACTGGGCTGGCACCACTGAAGAACGTGAAAAATCAGCACACGCCATAAAACGTGGTCCCTCAGAAAGGTGTCTGACAAAGCACAGGACAGACAGACCATGGAACCATTGGTGAGTGTAATGTCGTAAAAACGCATTTATCCGTGAAAAATGGTTTTCAGTGCCTTTCTATGGGGTGTGTTCTGAAATTTTTGGATACTCATATTTGGCTAATGACTCAAGTCAGTTACTACTTTTTCCAATTTTATGGCTAATTAAGACAACCAGCTAAAAACAATAAAGACAGCCCATTTAAGAATATGGATTAAACTGATAGGTTTATCTGTATCCGTAATTTCAACTTAAAAAATTATTTGCCTTAAGAAAGCTGGTTCCCTTAATGGATGTGCAAAGAGAGTTTATTCAGCCGATGACCAGGATGACAGCAAAACCCACTTAGCTTAGTGGAGTATATGTTTAACAGAAGCTACTTGTGAATTTTGGAAAATGTTCTTTCTTCTATGGGTGTTTAGTTTCATTTAGCCACAACCAACAACAAAGCTAATTCCCTGAAGAGAATCGTGTCTTTAGTTTTACATGGCCACCACAGAAGACATAAGAACACAACTGTTTCCTCCCACTCAGATGAAGGATGTCCACTATAGTTTGATAATACCACTGCATGTAAAGTTGGCTTTGAACTGTGCCATAGGTAAACTTCCAGCCATAAAGCAGAGTGGACATGCCAGTGTCTTCAGGACAGAAATATCCTATATCAAGAAGGGTCCCCGTAACCGTGTATCTGTCCAGTGATGTGTAGCAGTTGGGCACTGACTACGCAGCCTTTACTAGATGTTATTTATATTCCTCACCTTTCCCAAAACACTCGCATCCTAGTCCTGATGTCTTGGGTGGATCTCTGGTCTTTTGTTCACAAAATCTACTTTTCGTAAGTGACTCTCCATTTCACCTTCAGTAAGATGCATGAAGTCCTTCAAAGTAACAGCTTTCTAATTAGAGAAATATCCACTTGCTATCAACAGGGTGCAACAAACATGTTCTTCTTCCTTGCATTTCCCTAGAAATACAGCATGTGAAGGAACAGTAGCAGGAGGTAATCACAGATGGGAAGGAAAATGTCTCCAAAGAGAGAAATTCGTGTTTATACTGCACTCATCTGCAAAAAGACAAAATGCAGTTAGGTTCATTACACAGGTCCCGTGACATGCGATTCATATATGTGACACCATTGCCCTTGGAGCAGGAGGATGCTCCCTACAGCAAATGCCCACTGTGGAACCAGAAGGGCCAGCATGTCCTCTCCTCCCTGGACTACCAGGGTCGCTTACATCACCTAAACCAATGGGTTATTACTCGCTGGCCTGCTGGATTAGTTTTGTGACTTAACCCAGACAGACGATATAAAGCTTTCTGCTGTTAGGCAAGTCTGGGGACAGCATAATGGTAAATCAGCTCATTCAAAACAAATGTGAGGAAATGCTGAGCCCTATGCCAGAGAGAGAGAGGGGGATCAGAGGAAATGATGACTGAGTACGCAAAATAAACAAAGCCTGTGTCCCGGATGTGGGCCAGAGAAGTAAAATCACTAGGAAGCACCTCAGCTCCCCACCCTCGCCTGCCCAGCTGCCCTGGATACAGGTGTCAATAAACTGTCCGTCAGAGGACACCGGCTCACACCGAGGATGGCTCTGTCCCCTGGCTGCTCTCAAGACATTGCTGACACTGCCGTTAGAGGGTACGTGTGTGCATGTGCTGCTGGCACATCTGTTCCAGAGGGCAGACGCCAGGGTGCTGCTAAACATCCATCCGTGGACAGGGCAGCCCCACACCAAGACTCTCCAGCCTCAAATGCCAGAAGAACTAATCACATAGAGCGCTAGACCACAAAGCCTCTGGAGAGTTTTAGGAAAGCAATTTTAGACTGAAAGGCATGTTGAAGGGTTTGCCTCTTAGGTTGCAGTCTGGTTGAGGGCACAAAGTCTGTAGTTAAAATGGTGTACTGTAGGAGCAGGGGGAGGAAGGGGGGAGGGAGGGAGGGAGGGAAGGGAAGAATGGGAGACGGGGAGAGAGAGGGAGAGAACCTGCATCCAAATCCTGTCACTGTGATTGGCTTATTAACCTCCAGTTCTTCATGTACTAAGTTGGCTAATAGCGCCTAACACACAGGTTTGGTCAAAGAAAGCATTTGTGAAATGTCCAGCCCAGCAAAAGAAAACAGTGTGGGTGTGAGCCCTGGACAAAGGCCTCCAGGAAAGTGAACTAACTGGTTCTACCCCAGCTTCGAGAGGCAAGTCTATTGTATGGAAATGTCAGACTGCATAAATACCATACCATAAAACACCCTGGTATACTGGCCGGCCCTCGTGGACAATCACCTCAGGAGCCTGAGCGCCAAGGCTGGCCCGGTTAGCAACTCTTCCTGCCTCTTTAGTCCATGGCTGCCACCTCCACATTGGTGGGGATAAGGCAGCTCAGAGTCCTTTTCACCTCAGAGCACACACCTAATTCCACTTGTTTTGTGACCAAGTCTGTGTAGCCCAGTGTGGCCTCCAACGTGACATCCCCCTGTCTCAGCCTCACAACTGCTGGGATTCCAGGCAGAGCCATCTCATCCCTCACGCTCTTACTCCGAGTTAAGGCAGGACAGAAGTCATGAAGAGGCCTGCAGACGGAGCTCACTGCTGAAGTTACGCTGCTTCAACAGGCCAAGCTCATCCTCACCTTGTCTAACTGGAGCAGGGCCTCCACTAGAGAGTCCCAGAGATCGTTGGGGGCTCACCTGGAGACTACTACGATAAGTGGGTATTTATCACATACTAACTTATTATATCTACATATCCTCTGTATCTATTCCATAAATCACACAAATAAGATTGTTAGAACAGAATGGCTACACGGGGCATCCAAAGACTACAAACCCATGTTCTGGAATTCGTTTGAGGGTGGAAAATGCTTCTGCAGCATCACCGTGCCAGCACATTGAAAGCAGTGTCCCTTGTACAAACGGAGGAATTAGCGGCTTAGTTTTTGTGGGTCACAGGGAACAATGGTGATGACAGCTGGAACTCTGTATGCCAAATTCCAGTCACAGGCTTCTTACCCAGCTCTGCCTCGCCTTCACCTCAGTAGAGGCAAAGAGCTCCCGTCTGGCACACAGAGGCAGGGGTGATGTGATCTGATTTTCTGAGCAACAAAGGAGGGGTAAAAGCTCACCCCAGTTTTGGACCCTTGGATCTGTTTTACATTTTCTGAATCAAACTTTACCATTACTCCATTTTCATCTGAGATTTACAAAACACTTTCCAGAGTCAGGTCAGGATGCTACTTTACACAGACCGAAGGCCCCCTCCACCAAGAAACAGCAGTTACTTTGTGATCACACACTAGCTGAGCATCTCTACGACCAGGCAGATCTAGGAAAGTACTTTCTAAGCTTTTTAGTCTACTTCATGAGCTGTTTGAAGTCAAAGTCACACATGAGAAACGGGCATCGCTGAGGCGACACTCGGGCATTCCCTGCGCACGTGAGCGTCTGTGTGAGAAGCTTGACTCCCACATTCCTCGCCCCCTCTCCTGTCCGCTTCTCTGATGCTCTCCTTACTGAACACATTTTTGCTAGGCACCGAGTACACAGTGATGAAGAGAGGCCTGCCACGGCTAAGAGAATTCTTTTTGAAAGCGTTAAGCAAGCTTTGGAAATGGACTGGCCTAACTCCATGTGAAAAAGGGGGCTTAAAACTAAACAGCGTTGGCAAGACCGCCAGTTCCCCAAACAAAACACGTGGGCAAGTGGCCCTATTGGCTCTGCTGAAAACATTCTCCCCGAAGAAGGGTCTCTCTTTTGCAAACACCGTGTTTCTGTTTAGGGCGTGAAACCCATTAACTCCCTCCCTGAACCGGTCATCATGGCCGTCCTTCACAGCCCCAGACGCTGGCAGGATGAGTTAGATCTGAGCTACAAAGCATGCCAACAGGCATCTGTCCTGTCCTAAAGAGAACGCCTTTTTAATTAATTAATTAATTAATTAATTAATTAATTAATTAAAAAAAGAGAGAGAACGCCTTTACAGAAGCCCCGGGTAGACTCCTCGGTCTCTGAACACCCACCGTGGCCCCTTAGTGTGTGACCTGTCTACACAGCTAGACCTTTCTACTTCATAGAGGAAGGGGATGTGAGCACCTGGAAAACGGGGGATAAAATCCTGCTGATCATGCAGCTACCTTAAATGCAGGCTCATCTATTAAGAAAAAAACAAAAAGCCCTTTCCTTGGCTCTGCCCAAGGCTGCTCCTCACAGGCAGACTTCCGATCTGCTGCAGTACGCCTGCTCAGGCTTTCTCAGGCTGGGAACGGCCTGGCACGGTACTCACCATACTGTCAAAATCAGGGCCCACTATCCGGGACATCTCGTCAAACTCTTCTGGAGACATGGGAAGCAGGTTGTCTGTGGTCTGGAGTCTGGAAGGGTGGCTAGAAGAGAGAGGGGGACAGTGTTAACAGCGGGTTACGTATGTAGGCAGCAGAGACACTGTCATCTGTTATCTGTGATTAAGTGACCACTTTATATCATTTTCCTCAGACAGTGAAGACCACGGGAGGTTTAAGTCCCAGCCCGGCCCCGGGGGGTTCGCTGGACACGAGTAAGCAATTGCCAGACTGAAGCCTACACCACTGCTGCCTGGGTGAAGCCTCGGGGTGAGCGTGTGGCGTGTCATCCGGAGATGGCAGGCTCGTGAGGCTTACCCTGGACAGAAGAGCACGGGAGGAATGTCTGGGGAATCCCTCGTCCCTACCTTGAGGGTTGTATGCGGATTAGGCTGCTCCACAGAGTGGTTTTACATGAAGGCTACATCCATTCACCCCAAGACAGTGCCGCAAGCCAAAAAACTGACAATGACTTTTCCAAAACTTTCTACCTTTTGTGGAATGAAACAACACAATAAAAACAGGTGGAGAAGATGGATCTCAGTTACGACCTCGGCCTTTCCTTGATCGAGAAGAACTACTTTCCCATTTATCCATTTTTGTTTCTTTTATTCATACTTGTTCAAAGTATCAGTTTGGGGAGAAAGTATACTCCTTACATACAGCTTTGTTTTATTTTTATTTTGTTTATTGTTGTTCTGTTTGGGGGGTTTTTGGTTGTTGTTGTTGTGGCTTATCTTAAGGCAGTAAAATGCTGGTAAGCAGTCACACTGGGACTAGTTAGGATCTTTCCAAAAAGTCCGACCGTGGTGGCCACATCAACTACAATAGGAAAACAAGCTACATGCCAGAGCAATCAGTGGGCCCCAGCCAGGAGCGAGGCTGGCTTGAGGTTCGGAACATGTCAGTCTTCTGTGCTCACTTACACTTCAGACACAGAAATCAGCTCAGTCTTGATGTATCCGGTTCGCTTAGGGTCATCGAGCTCCATCGGTTCTGGGGCTGGAAGCAAGCACATCAAGTATACATCACATTAGCGGAAATCCCATGGAACAGACAGTCACTCTGTCGTCATTCTGTCTGACTTGACGGCCTAGTGCCCTGAAACTTTACGGGGTCATGACATTCCTGCCTAAGTTATCTGAAAACCCCGGTGGGAATGGAGAACCAAGCAGGAGGAAGCCAGGGGTCTAGCCGCTTTCCTCTTCCCCAGGCTGTGAATCTACCAGCAGGTGAACGAAGCCCAGGCATGCCACGGTCTTGCTGGTCCCCTGATGGAATACGCACAGCTGTCGGGGAGGCTAAAGGCATCTTTACTCCAGAGTCAAGGGACTGCTGGTTAGACTTCAGACTTCACACAGCTATTAGCTGGGTGGGGTTAATTGGAACTTTTTCCAAATGTAATCCCATGACCTGAGAGGCAGACTTGTATTCAAGGAATCCTGTCCACAACAGTCCCGACAACAGGTTCTGCTAAGTACTGGAGCCGACCTGGATTCACTTATCTGAGATCTTGGCTTCCTCCGCTTTAACCCGAGCAGGCTACAAGACATTAGTTAGCTTTGGTTCCTCTCCTTTACCCTTCCGTGTGGAAAAAGTGGTAACAAATATACAAAATCAGAAATGGGCCTTTCCAATATCCTTAAAACAGAAGTGTGTATTCGTGTCTTTCTATCTGCACCAGGCCAATCGATACATTTCCCTAACTTTACTGAGTTCATGCTATTTTAAAAAGCCTGCTTCATCAATTCAAAAGTGATGGGTTGGTAACACTAACCACATGGGGTGGCATTTTGTCACCATGATCCACCCACAGGACGGTGAGCACCAATGAGATTTACTGAACTTGTCTGGGAGCAACTGAACACCAGGAAGTCGCTCACTGCAAGCTCCCTCACGGGGCACGACAGCTTGCTTCACACTCACCTTCCTTTGGCCTGGAGTAATACTTCCCGAAGGCATGGTCTTTGTCAATATTAGGGTACAGATACTTCAGGGGATTCTCTGGAATATTCTCAGCGGCCATCACTTTGTAATTGCGAATAATATCTGGGAAAGTAACAGCTGAAAGTTCTTTCTTCGTGTAGGGTTCAACCGCGTGGAAGTCGGGTTCTGAAAGGAGGAAACCAGTGAGGCTCAGTACCGAGCACCTCAAAGAGGACAACAGCCCTGCAGACAGAGCCCAGTGAGAACCAGGTACAGCCTGCAACGTCTGTACACCCAGGGCCTCCACAGACACGATAATCCTCCTTAAAGGAGGAAAAGCAAGCGCTGCCTTCACTATTAGTTAACTTGTTGCTCTCTGGTCAGGGTCTAATTCTAGCCCAAAGCTTGCATCCTTAACAAAGCAATGCCTGTCCACAGATAACTAATCACTGGCTGGGTCACTGGGCTCAGGCTGCAGATCACATTATTAAAGATTGGCTTCCTCCCTACTTTTCCTTTCATATTGAAAAATCCTATTTTTTTTTTCCTTTTTTTTTGGTTTTTTTGAGACAGGGTTTCTCTGTGTAGCTTTGTGCCTGTCCTGGAACTCGATCTGTAGACCAGGCTGGCCTCGAACTCACAGAGATCCTCCTGCCTTGCCTCCAGAGTGCTGGGATTAAGGGTGTGCGCTACCTCTGCCCAGCCCCAAAAACCCTGTTTTATTAAAACAAAACCAAGATGCTGCAAGCTGCTTCTTCCCCCTAGCCCCCTAGGGCATAAACTGTGCCTCAGTCCTCTGGGTTTCTGAGTATCCTGTGGCCAACGCTTTCCTGGCTGCTAAGTGTTTTCCTCTTGATCAGTCTCCGGGCCCCATCTCTCAGTGGGCTTGGGAAATGAACTACAAGGAAAAAGTGAAACTGGGCAGACCTCGGAGTCCACTGCCCACACTAAGCCTGATTCCTGACCTCCTGCCTTTTTTCATGGGGGCGGGGTAGAATCAGAAGGCTATCCCTTCTTTCTGAATCTAAAATCCTAGGGTAATCCAGCTCCCACTCTGTAAACTGCAAGCCATAAGTAACTATCTGTTTGTTACTCTTACTTTTCTGTTCTGTTTTATTACAAGAAGCCTGCTGTATAACACCAAGGTTCTGGAGTGGTTTTAGTCATTTCGCAATCTAAGATATGGCAGGCAGAGACGAAGGTGGGCGGAGCTGCACCTCGTCCCAGCAGCCCCTGTAACAACAGTGCATAGAGAAACCTGCTTCTCACAAAGCCGGTCCTCGCCCAGGCAAGGTATCCTGGAGGATTTGAGCCTGAAATCTTACACTGTGGGACATGTGATCCCTTCCAACAATGGGGTGCAGACTGTATTGACTCTTAGGGAACAGAAAGCCTGGGCAGCCTGTCACCAGTGCTCCTGGTGGTCTAAGGCTCTTGCAGCAGAGAGCCCAGATGCGTAACTGAAGGGATATGCAATTTCAGTCCCAAAGCTACACAAACGGCCCCATCCGGGCGCAGTGCCGGATTCAGGCATGCATGCACGGCAGGCCTAAAAGCCGGGACACACTTCACTCACCGCCTCCATTCTGGGACCGCTCCACCCATGTGAAAGTGATGGCCCCTTCCCGGGAGCTCTCACTGAACCTAAGCAGGAACGTCCCTGGCTGTTGGTCCTTGAGTAGGGCGCGTTCCCGCTCCTTGCTGATAAAGCCCATGATGCACCTGGACATTAAAGAGATGAATGGAACATTTTGTATTTCACTCATGGGTTTAATTTTCATTTTGACTTACGCTCTGAGAAATGGCCGCCACTTGAAAACAGCATATTATAAAAATGTATACTTTCAAAATGTCTGACTGGGACGTAAGCCTTCCACGTGGATTTGCTCAAGGAAGCATCAGGATGAATGGGCACTGGTGTGAAGCTCCATCAATGATGGGTCTTCTGTGGTTAGTCTCTGATTTTAAACACCATGAATGTCTGCATCTGCATCTCACACCTGAGATGCAGCCTCAGATGGTATATTTTCATACACCAGCACCTTTTGTCAACTGAAAACTATTGTTAAACTATCAGTTGATCTGAGAACAAATGAGCTAAACACCTTTTCTTTTATTATTGTTATTATGATTATTTTAAGACAGCGTCTCACTGTGTAGCCTTGGCTGGCCTAGAACTTGCTATGATCACGGAGATCAGCCTGCCTCTGCCTTCAGAGTGCTGAGGTTAAAGGCATGCACCACCCCACCTGGTGGGTTTTGCTTCTTTATTAGGGCACTACAGTAAATACTGACAATTCTCGTAGGAATGAATGATGCATTAGCGGCCCTTGGAGGATTTTGTTTTAATTTAGCTTTTAAAAATTATATACATATATCCTAAGACATATCTTCTAAGGGTCCCCTGTGACACAACCCTGACACCATCTAGGTGTGCATGTCCATGAGGAAGACAGAAATCCTTCCAAAGGATGAAGCCCAGCCCAGACTTTGTCCACATCCGTCCAGCGCTCGGTGGCCCTTACCCGTCATTCCACAGACACAGCAGGTGCTTCTTAATGAGCTCTAGGATGGTGTCTATCCAAGGCCAGAAGGAAAAGTTTTTATCGTTGATATTTTCCTGCAAGTGCAGAAACGCACACTTGGTTAACCAAAGCAGTGGCTTGTCCTTCCCCTTCCAAAGAGGCCCAGCCCAGGCATGAGTGGTAGTTGTCCCTGAGTGGGGGGCGCCTGGGTCCCTCGCCTCTGACTGACTTACAGGCGCTCTTCCTTTCCCTAGAGTCCTCTCCCAACTGCAGCACCCCAGGGGAACTGGAAAACAAGAGCTGCCCTCACACTAGCAGAGGCCAGGGTGAGCTGCTCAGCTCCAGCTGGTGGCCCCTGTGTCAACATCCTGTGCAAGTGCCCTCGGCCTGAGCGCTTCTGCACAAGTCACTGCACACATTTCATGTGGCCTTAGGCGAAGCCCTGCTGGTTAAGAGGCGCTGTGAGGGCCTGGAGACTGTTATCGCCCAGGCAGGTGCTTCCTGCCGGGCTTGGCTTGGAGACGACCTCCTGAACCAGAGGAAAGTAAACAACTTGCTCACGGGGTGTGAGGGGCAGCAGATAAAAACGCCAGAATAAGCAAACAGTGAACTACCAAGATGAGAAATGGGAAAGCCTCCCCAGAGTGGAAAGGACGCAGGATCACAGCTATAAAACTCACGCAGCACCCACCTTACAGAACCTTGTCCACGGAATAAGACCATCAGGACCAGCATTAGGACCTAAGGGGGTAAAAAAAAAAAAAAAAAAAAACAGCCTTTTTACTGGACTGTAATTGTCCTGACGCTCTAGTCAGAACAGTTTGGAAGATGGAAGAGCTCACTGCAAAGGTGATTACGTCATGGTTGACGCTCTGGTACGTTAACTGGAAATGGATCAGCAGTTACACAGACTGAGTGGATACCATAAGGTTGTCTACAACCTATGAATGGTCCTTTTATTTCCCGTGTTTCTTTATTTTGTAAGACAGGGGTCTCTCTACGTAGCCCAGCCCGGCCTCAAACTCATCACCCGCTCCCTGGCCTCTGCCTCCATCAGTGCTGAGATTACAGATGGGCACCACCATGGATGCTAACCGCATGAAGGAATGAGTGGGGATTACTGGGCATCTGATTATGAAAGTATGCAGAGAAGCATTAGAAAGTATGCAGCTGAAGCATTGGAAAGCCCTGCCATCTGCTGCCTCTTAGCTCCCCTTCTCGGAGAGAGGACAAATCTCTAAATCTCGCTACATGACACTGCCTTCCTAGCTGATCTCACTGTGGCATGATCTGTCTGCCCCCCACCCCCCAACTCCCAAGGCTCTCTGGATAAGCCCTCTGCCCCACTCGCATCCAGCAGCATTTCCTGTTGCTCCCATAACTGCCGACATGAAGTCTCCACTGCCAAAAGCCCTACAGATTAACTGAAGAGTTTGAGGTAAGACCGAGATCACCCCCAGTGACCAGCTGAGCTGGTACTCGATTCTATGTACAAGCTTGCTTTAGACTTTGGTTCTTTCCCTTCACCTTCTGCAAACGATAATCATGATGAGCCGTGGAAATGAAACCAGCACACGGTCTGAGCGATGTTAATCCACTGCCTTCGTTTACAAAAACCACAGATAAGCAACAAGCAGGAAAACAAAAAACCTCCTGGCATCCCATCAAATGCAGATACAGAACAAGATCTTAGACTTCTGTTAATGGGTGCATTTGAGAGAAGGCTCTGCTGAGGGCCATGGGTTGAGGAGGGCCACGGGTTAGACAGACCACTTCCGCTGAGTCCTCGCCACCCTGCTACACAGACAGCAAATCCAGACAACAGTGTTGATGGATTTGAAAGACATGGTTCAGATACTCCCGTTCACTGGAAGATCTGTCAGTGATCAGTCTTTTCTTCATCAGCCACTGAGAGAATTAGCTACCACGGTCCAGACTCTGCCTGATCAGCAAAACTGACCCTGCCTCCTGCGACATGGGCCTGCCTTGATACAAGGGTCTGGGGCTTTTAAGCCTAGAACTTGATTCTGCGTCAGGGACTTTCCTCGTATACTCCCTAAGGACAAGTCCGATCTCATCTGCCCATCAATAACTTATTTCGGGCTCATGTGACATATTTTAATAATCTAAAAGATCCCATCTCAGGGACCAGGACCTGTCCTTAGTCCATGAACTGGCTGTTTGGAACCTTGGGCTTACACAGGGACACTTTGCTCAGCCTGGAAAGAGGGGACAGGACCTGCCTGTACTGAATCCATCAGGTTTAAATGAATCCCCAGGGGAGTCTTGGTCCTGGAGGAGATGGGAATGGAGGGGAGGGGCTGGGAGGAAGGTGGGGGCGGGGACAGGAGGGGGGAGGACAGGGGAACCCATGGCTGATGTGTAAAATTAAAACACAAATATAATAATAATAATGATAATAATGGTAATGATGATGATGATGATGATAATAATAATAATAATAATAATAATAATAATAATAATAATAAAAGATCCCGTCTCAGAAATGTTAAGGGAGAGGTGGGATTCACTTTTCCTTTTCCAGGACTTAATTTCGTTTTCAAAGCATTAATATCACTTGGCTGTAATTAAAAAGCCACCTGATTTTTAACATCCTCCCACCTTTAAGAAACAGAGAATAAAGGAAGATGGAAAGGGAGAGCTGACAGGAGCCGCGTGTCCACCATACCCAGAAGTTTCTCTCCCAGCATGTTCAGCTGGTCTGCGTTGAGACCTCGCTTGGTGACCGATGAAAACTGCCAGCTCAGCACCTCTGAGAGCTGGGACCAGCGTGCACAAGGCGGGTTCAGGAAGAAGGAGAGATTCTAGAAAGAAACACCCAGAAGCTGGGGTTACATAGGAGCCACTGGCCACAGGCAGCGCAGGCACAGCCTGCCCCAGAGCTCAGTGCTAGCTTCTGTGACACACAGGCTGTCACGGCTGGGGTGAGAAGTCTCAGAATTAGATGTCAGCATCTATTTACTCACTGACACTTACTTGTCACCCCAAAATCAATACTTGAGGCCACTTTGTGGTCACAGATTGGTGTTCCCACATGTGATGGAACAAAACAATATCCTGGCTTTTTATTGCAGCTCACAATTGTTTTGGCCTCTCTGGTTTTTGAATTTTTGTGACTTTTGTTGGTGACTTCATCGTTTAAAATCGTGCCACACACTGTGCTGATGTGGTATGATGTGCTTACACACAAGAAAGCCAGGAGTCCATTATGGAGAGGATGTATGTGTTAGATAAACTTCATGCAGGCATGGCTTACACAGTCAGTGGTAACAAGTCAAACACACTAGATAAGGTGCCTTTAAAAAGAAAGACACTTAAGTTATGTACCGATGGGCTGACAGAAATGCCGTGACTAGAAGCTGACAGAAGCTGAACTCTGTATTTCCCCTGGAAGCAATGATCCTGTATTTAACAAGAGTTCCTGGCTACTTTAGAGCACACAAGTATTTCACCTAATGAGAATCAAGTAACCAATCGGCAGTCCATTCATGCTCCGAGAAAACAGCATGTTCACTTAACAAATCCATAAATTTTCAAACAAACACCACCACCACGAGACTCACTCTACAACCAGAGATAAAATCATGGACTGCCGGAGTTCATCCACACGGGAGGGAAATCACCAGTCTGCCCACGTCTGACTACTCCCCAGTCACTCTTAGTGCTGCCGCAGGGTCACAGGAGCAGCGGGCAGCTCCAGTCTTGGGGAACCACCGTACTAAAGCAAATGTGTTTTCCATACCCTGGGTTCTGTCACCAGCATGTTGTACCACAGGATGGAGGCCCAACCGCTGGGGAGCTGGCTGACGTTGGAGATCACCACGACAGGCAGAGAGGTGGTCTAAAATCGAACAGAGACCTTGAGATCATTGGAATCTCTCCATCAGAACATTTCTTTTTACAAAACTTTAAAGTTACTTCAAGTTTCAAGCTTCCTAAATCATTCATGCCAACCTGGTATCCGCTGGAAAAGATCACCTTTGGGACAAGAGAGTTGGCTCGGCAGTGAAGGACCCAGGTTTGGTCCCCACCCACACCCACATGGGGGCTCACAACTGTCTGTAACTGGGGCCCCAGGGGGTCTGATGCCCTCTTCTGGCCTCTGCAGGCACCAGGCATACATGTGGTATACAGACATACATGCAGATAAAACATCCACACACATAAATTCTTAAAATAATAAAAAAAAATTTAAGGGGATTGTCCATTTTTTAGCAATTAGGTAAGCTAACTCTGAAATAAAAACTGAAACACTGAACTTCACAGAAGTGAAAATAAAGTGCATTCTCCCTTGGGAAGCTGTAAATCTTACCTCAAGGTCAATCACCAAGCCTGGCTGGCACAGCTGGGTTTCAAAGCTCAGAGAGTGAAGTTCCTCAGTGACAATGAGAGGTCCCTGGGCAAAGGAAAAGAGAGCAGCTCGGTCACTGATCCTGCCACTCCCAAAATGCAGACAGCTTGTGGAGATCCTAAAGCCCACTGGAGTCCAGAAGACTCCAGGATGCAATAATCTACCCCAGATTTTACTGTTCCAGGCTCCTTGGTGTTCCCTCGGAGCTGTTTGTAATTATGGCAAATCTACTTAGAGGAAGAGACACCAATCGGGAAAATGGCAACTCCAAGTGGGTTTATCCTCTTGACCGCCACCGTCTGCCTGGCAGTGGTGAAACCAGGACAGAGAGTTCATGTCTCACCCGTGACGGCCTCTCCTGAAAGCACCACCTAACCCTCGGAAGCTGGGCGGTCATAAGTGCATTGGTTTGGTAAAGGGAATCTTTTCACAGGGCTGTGGTGGCGCGCACCTTTAATCCCAGCACTCCGGGAGGCAGAGGTGGGTGGATCTGTGAGTTCAAGGCAAGCCTGGGCTACAGATAGAGTTCCAGGACAGTCAGGATTAAACAGAGAAACCCTGTCTCCGGGTGGGGGGTTTGGGGAGAAAGAAAAGAAAGGGACCGTTTCCAAATGTGCCTTCATCCACATCTCTTCTGTAAGTGTCACACCGTGTTGGAATTACAGAGGTAGTTGCTAGACCTAGGAGGCCACAAAGACAACTGTGCAAAACTCACTGGAAGGTGTCTATGCTGCACAGACCAGCATTTGTCTCATTGCTCCAGTGACCTCTACTGGTCATGATGTGGAATGACAGCAAATGGTGTATGCAGAGGACAATTTCAAGCCAGACCAGAGGCAGACACTGTGCCCTCTATCCACCTCATTCTCCCCTTATCTTCTTCCCATCCCTCCCCTTCTTTCCTTTTCTTTCTTTCGAAAAAGAATTTCTGTGTAACAACCTTGGCTGTCCTGGAACTCACTCTGTAGACCAGGCTGGCCTCGAACTCGAAGAGATCTGCTTGTCCCTGCCTCCCGAGTGCTGGGGATTAAGGGCACACGCCACCACTGCCCAACCATCATTCATTTTTCAATCACCACAGATGTAACTTCTAAGGCTCAGGCTGTCAAAAGGGATCTTCGACAAGACAAGGCTCCTGGGTAGGAGACACACTGGCCGGGAACCCTCTGCAACACTGGGTTTTCAGTATCAACCACTGTGCTAGCTAATCTTATGTCAATCTGAGAGGAGGGAGCCTCAAGTGAGAAAACGCCTCCATAAGATCTGGTTGTGGGGCATTTTCTTAATTAATGACTAGTGGGGGAGGGCCCAGTCCATGGTGGGTGGTGCCATCCCTGGGCTGGTGGTCCTGGGTCTGTAAGAAAGCAGGCTGAGCAAGCCACATGGAGCAAACCAGTAAGCAGCACCCCTCCATGGCTTGTGCATCAGCTCCTGCCTCCAGGTTCCTGCCCTGCTTGAGTTCCTGTCCTGGCTTCCCTCAGTGGAGAGCAGTGATATGGAAGTGTAAGCAGAATAAACCCTTTCCTCCCCAACTTGCTTTGTGTTCATGGTGTTTCATCATGTATGAAACATCATGTGTTTCATCACAGTTGGTAAACATAACTAAGATAGTCATGTTGAGTCTCTCGCTTTTCTGTGTATTCGTAGATCATGCTAACTTCTGGGTCTCCATTTCTTCACCCAGATAGGAACGATAACAAAGCCCACCATGCCCCAGCTGGTTGGCTGTCTTTGTGGGTCCAATGAGACTATGGGTTAAAGTGCCTCCCACCCAAAAGTACAAAGGCAGAACATTTTCACCATTCCCAGACACCCCAGATGCTCTTCCCTGTCAGGTCTGAGGACCTCTGTGATGTGTCCTCTCCAAACATATCAGTCTGGTTAGGACCCACTCACAGCCCAGAGATGCCTACCTCATTGGTTCTGTTGCCAGCATTTTTCTGTTCTTTCAGTTGCTATAAAAGGAGAAACCAAATGGCAAGTTAATCATCCCAGTCAATATCTTTATTCGCAAATCAGTCCCTAGTCAGAACTAGAAAGCAAGACGTGACGATCTCCACAGAACAAGAGAGAAGGGAATCCTCCAGCAGCCTGGCGGGATGTGGGCACGCAGATGGAGATGATGCCCAGCGCCAAGGCCCTTCTGTGTGCAATGGTACATCAAGCATCATGGCCCCGAGCTCACGAAGCAGCTTCCTGTCTGCCTCAGCAGGCTAGGCTCGGCACTCCAGGCCGACTAGTCTCCCAGTTCACACTTCAATCCTGGAGGTGAAAAGGGCTGTTCTGGACACTCTTGGACACCCAAGCTGGACAGAAGGGCTTGCCTCACTCACAGTCGCTCTCTAGCTAAGAGGTCTGTGGCTCGCTCACAAGCTGGTACCCGGGGAACAAAGTGCATCAACCTCCCTTCAGGCTCATCCCAGCACTGGGTTCAGGGAGGCAGAGGGAAACACTGCCTTTCTACACGTGGACAGGGGCCTCCGCTTGCAACAGCGGTAATCGGGCTGCTACACACTTGGAAGGCGGGAGAGGTGAAGATGGAGCATGGGAATGGTTTCCTTGGGAACACTGCAGGAACCATGGCAACTGCTCAGAGACAGAGATGGCGGGTGCTTATATAATCAATGTGTGTGCCAGTTTTATGAAGAACTTTATGAGATCAGTACAGCCCCAAGAGTGTTTCTAGAGAAAGCCTGTCCAAAAACACAGCGAGGAGAAACGGGATATGGAGAAGGACCAGGATGCCATGGCAGGGGAAGTCTAGCGACCACCACACCATGAGGGTTTCAAGGGACCGGCGGCAGCTTTAAGACAACAAAGTGCTCTGCTGTGGGAGCCCACTTTCAGGTTCCTCGTGGCTCTTACCCAGCAGGTCCTTACAGAGAGGATGATTAGGGCCACGGGCCTGAGTGCAGGTGTCTGAGATGGTCTGCACTTGGCTGTGCTGGGGAAGGAGGTCTTCTGCTCCACTCCCTTGGCGTCTCTATAAATACCCTGGGGCAGAGACAGTCAGGGCCATTGGAAAAGGTTCCAGGCCCTCTCGAGCCTATCCTTTATTTTCTATCTGTTTATCTCCGCACTATAAATCCTTCTATCTAATATTTCCTGCTGCTCACACTCAAGAAAACTCTGGGGAGCTGTGGGGTTGGTGGGTAAACGCCCCACACTGGGGCAGAGACAGTCAGGGCCCGTTGGAAAAGGTTCCAGGCCCTCTCGAGGCTATCCTTCATTTTCTGTTTATCGCCACCATCTAAATCCTTGTAATATTTCCCACTGCTCGCACTCGGGAAAACTCTGGGGAGCTGCGGGGTTGGAGGGTAGACGCCCCGCCCTCTGCCTACCAGGTGTCGAAACTCCGCTGCCAAGCTTCCGTTGGTGGACTCTTCCATGTTCATAACTTTCGTGTGCGTGCCCAGAATGTTGAACTTCCGGAATCTGTGTAGCACAAGACATAAATCCTTAAAATGCTTCCAACTACGCGATAAACAAGACCGCAAGGAAGTGCAAGGAAGACGTCTCACCTACCCTTTCACTGTGTTCTTCTCGTTCACGTCTCTGTAAAAAAAAAAAACAAAAACATGCAAATCTGAAATACGTTTTAATAGATGCACATGGTAACACAGATTTGTATAAATAAAAGGAAGAAAATAATGCAGGGGCCGCAGGCGGCCGTCTGTAGTTACTTCCTGGCCCACTGCCCTCTTTACTCAGGAAGTGTGTCTTCTTCCTCTACTGCGGGAAAGGAAAGGAAATGAGACGAAAGGAAGCCAAGAGTAAAGACAAATCCACCAGCAGGGGTGGTGGGTGCAGAAGACAGAGACAGGAAGACCTCGGGGTCCAGGCCAGCCTGTACCGGAGAGCACACCAGTCTCAAAAGAACACAAAATACATGCAAAATAACAACGTAATAAATATTCTACACCTGCGGTCTGCCTGTCCTTTGGCTCATTCATTTCCTCCCCACGCCCAGCAGTGACGGAATGGTCTCAGGCAAGTGAGCCGTCTGCCCTGCATCTCTCCCATACAGCCTGCTACCACCCCTAAAGCACAGTGCACCGAGGAGGGTGAACTGTTAACGGGTGTGAAGAGCTCAGTAAACTACCATGCTTCGTGTACGCCCTCTGCAGGCACTAGGGAGCCACAGACAGCAATGTTCTCTACTGTCTGGAGTGATCCCGGGAAAATACCAAGAAACTCAACCACCTGGGGAAGTCGGACAGTTTTAGTTTGAAGCCTGAGGTTAAATTTTTCCCTTTTCTCTCTCCATGCTGGTAACTAAGCCCAGGGTGAGGCAGTCTCCTAAAGCCCGAAGTCCAAACCGTGGAAGATTTCCACACAAATATAAATCCAGTCATTCCTGTCGCGCTGCACTCTGCTACAGAGACCATGTACTAAAGGCTTGGTCCCCAGTGATGCTGAGTGCTGGGTCCCGAGGAGAGGGGGTTCGGTCACCAGGCCCCGGAAGACTAGTGTCTGCATTGTAGGGCAGGTTTGTAAGGCCAAGTGGCTGTCGCGGCTTGCTCTTGTTTCTTCTAGGTGATTGTCGCAGGCAATTCTGCCATGTGACGCCATGCACAGGCCCCTGGCCGTTCCCTGCCACCGGATCTGGGGTCTCCTAGCCTCCAAAACGTGAGATAAATAAACCTCACTTCTTTAAAAGCACCCAGGTCAAGTATTTTGTCATAGCGACACAAAAATGAGCTGAGACGGTCATGTTCTATCAAACGGCATAGAGCAGGAAATATATGTCCGTACGGCTCACCCACAAAAGTTCACTCTTCTATCTCAACTAGAAGGTCAGTGCTTTTAGGAATAAAAATGTCCACAAAAGGAACCTATTTCCTCCCCTGTGTTGAAAACGCTTTGTGATACAAAGCTGCTGTGGGAAGTCTCAGAAGAAAAAGCAGACCTGGAATAAACAGGAGAGACAAAGGACACACAAGGAAGAGAACTGAGCTACAGCAGAGTGTGTGTGTGTGAGGAGCTTCGGGAAGTACCCCAGCACCTCAGGGGCCTGGACGAGCTTCTAGCAACACAAGGGAAGGCAGTGGTATTGCGCACATTCCAAGCGAACCCCCACAGGTCTTGCCTGCTTGCTGTCATGTAGAAAGGTCAGGCCCACTGAAGATGAACCCGGTGGTTCCACTGAGACCCAGATAGGAAGGAGGCCATACCAGGACAGCCAGTCCCACCCACTGAGACTCCAGACAGCTAAGGAGGCCATGCTGGGCCAGCCAGTCCCAATCGAGCTATACCAGAGGACTGCCTACAACTCACAGAAAGTGAGCAATAATAAGCTTTGAGGTTTAAAGCCACTGAATTCTGGGGACACTTTGCTACACAGCAAAAACTAATGGACACACAGAAAAACAAAGCATGACCACAGGGAAGGCACAGGCAGAGAGAGCAATGAAGAACACTCATAACGGGGTAGGAAGAAACAGAAAGCCGAGGAAGCGGGTCTGAATCATCACACAGCATTTTGAAACGAGCTAAATCAGCACACAGCACAATGTAACAAAAGCCGCAGGTGTCTGGGGCGGGGAGAATGTTCCTTAAACGTCAGTGGTGAGGCTGGGTCAGTGCTAACGGAGATGTAGCCCGAGGGCAAATAGGATGAGGCGCCTTCATCTGGACTGCCATAAAAGATCCTGTCCGTTACTGGGTTCGCACCACTGTCTAGAGGAGACACAAGGGAATGCCACCTCACCCCACCCCCAGACGTCTCTCACGTCACTCCAGAAGCAACCTCCCCACTGGCTGCAGACCACAGCCTGGATCTTTGGGTGTGTGCTGGACTAAGGGCCTCTTCTCTGGGGCTGGCCTAGCAGGTGTCAGGTGCCAGGTCCTACTGCTTTGGACCTGATGCCGGCAATCTCCTCTCCTCTGTTCTTTAGGCTAGAAAGTCTCAGCCCTCAGAAAAGGAGCTGGTGGTGTCACCCTGCTAGGAAGGTCTGTGGTGGCCCTGGGTAGCTCACAGGAGCCTCTCCTAACTGGCCAGGCTCAGGACCTGCAGTCCAGCCTTGGGTCCTGGGAAGAATGTCCAGTCTGTTTCTTTGATGGGGAGGTTAACAAAGCCAGTATTTTAAAAAGCATCTTAGATGAGACGAAAGAAATCTTACTTATCAAATGAGACTTTCACTTTCAAATTATAATTCAGCTCTTGCAATTTCACCAACAGTCTGAAAAGAAAAATAACAGTCATTACCTTGAAAAAAAAAAAAAAGCCTACTGACTGAAATGTATTATTATGCAAATTCCCCAACTGTAAACATGTATGTAACCCACTCTCCTCACTTACAGGTTAGGGGGATTACAATGAACTGACATGTTTGTATGGCCAGTTGGCTTTTCTCCTTATGTGCATCTGTAGAATCAATCCCTAGCTGACAATGCTGGCACAAGATTCTAACACTAAACTCTAAGGGCGTGCAGCACTGACTACATTCTAACCAACCGTTAGTGAATCAGTGCTTTCGCAGAGAACCCCGCCAACACAGTTTCAACCCAAATCCCCACTTCTGACCAGTGCTGTAAGGGCAAAAACTGAGTATCACTCTTTACAAAACTTGTATTTAATTGCCTGTGCTATTAGGACAAAATATAAAGCTCCGCCAAGACATTAAATTACACCTGCTACCCGTAGTCAAAAAACGCAGGATGGCACCTCAACACTGGTGGTGTAGAAAGAGACCAGAATGATGACATGTGCCCCTGCTCTGATAGCTAGAGACCGTGTGTGTGCGTGTGCGTGTGTGTGGGGGGACCTGCAGCCTCTGATCAGGAACAGGTGACGGGAAATTTCCTCTTTCCTTTCAGTTGTGAGTTCTAGGTTTCGCTGGTGCTTATGTGTGCTGCTGTAACACTGACTGCCAGAGAAACAGCGCCTGTACACCCACAGCAGCACCCTGTAGGAGACAAACCCAGCTCTGCGGGGTCTAGACAAGCCCAACTCTGTGGGGTCTAAACAAATCCAGCTGTGTGAGGTTTAGACAAATCCAGCTGTGCAGGGTCTAGTCAAGCCCAGCTCTGTGGGGTCTAGTCAAGCCCAGCTCTGTGGGGTCTAGACAAGCCCAACTCTGTGGGGTCTAGTCAAGCCCAGCTCTGTGGGGTCTAGACAAGCCCAGCTCTGTGGGGTCTAGACAAGCCCAGCTCTGTGGGGTCTAGACAAGCCCAGCTCTGTGGGGTCTAGACAAGCCCATCTCTGTGGGGTCTACTGCTCATCCCAGAGCAATGCTTGTTGACTGTAGCCAACCCCTAGAATATGCCGAACCAGATACAGAGCATCTCTACAACTGCAGCAAGGAGAAAGGCAGGCTACATACAAATATAGTTTTAACAACGGAAATGCTGCATGCCATGTATTTATGCACATGTGTCTATATGTGAAACATGCACACATGTGTTTTTATATTTATGGACAGAATTATGGGGGGATAGACATGGGTTGTTTACGGCAGTTGTCCACAGACAGTTAGATCACAGACCACTGGAAGAGCCTGGTGAAAGATAGGAATTCACTCACAGAAAAATGCAGATGCCATAATCTACACTCACACACTATTTCAGTGTCAATGTGGGATTCACAAAGCTCCACTATGAGCCTATGCACATCAGGGGGAAGGCTGCTGGGAACTTACTGTCTGTTATACGCATTTCTGAAATTCTGAGTTCCTCTTACTAAGAAAATGTAGTTTATAATTAGAAAAAAAAAAAAAACAGGCACATGTGTATATTTACAACTATACTAGCTATAGTTCTATTTTGAGCTAGTCCTTGGCTATGTCAAAGTAAGAATTCATATTAAAATGCCCACTAGAAAACTGTTTTTCTCTGGAGCACGCTACAGAGCCATTTTATAGAAGGAAATCAAAGGGCTGGATGAGGGGGTGCGCACCTGCTATCCCACCACTTGGAAAGCTGAGGCGGGAGGCCCGTGAGTCTGAAGGAAGTCGGGGTGAAAAGAGGAGGGGGATTAAAGACACAAGTTCCAGGACAGGCAGCGCGTGGAACTTCATTACCTCAGCTTCACAGTGAACTGCACCCCAGTCTTCAAAACCAGCGGCCTCTGAGGATGCGTCGGCATACACGGCTGTCGCTCCACCACAAACGAGCTGGCAACGTCCAGGAAAGCATAGACACATTAGCTTTTCCATCAAAGCTGAAGCAGCAAAAATAAATAAATGATTTTTTCCCCAAAGAGGAAGTAGGTGGGCAGACTGAAGGAGTGAAGACCCTGGAGAGAGCCAACAAACTGGGCAAGAAAAGTCAAGTCTGCTCTAAGTGTGGAGTGGCCTCCGGGTCCCTGGGGGCAGGGGCCCTGAAGGTGTAGCCTGAGGGAACCGTGTGGCTAGCAGGTAATGAGGGGCCAGACCAGAAGCCTGCTGTGGGTCTCAGAGCCAGGGTGAAGGGCTGGTTGGGAGGCTGAGTCAGGAGACTGGATAGGACAGCCTGGCAGTCCTGAGGCCACAGCACAGGGAGAAGGGGAGAGGCATGCTGAGGTCAGACCTGCCGAGGTGGACACAGACTGGCTGAGGGGCAGGAGAAGTGAAACAGCTACACTTTCCCTAGGAAGCCAACGGCAGGAAGAGCCATCGATTGCAGGGCCAGCAAGAGCCAGTGCCATTGAGGAGTTGCATAGCCCATCTCGGCCTTCCGCCCTGTCTGAACGGCCACGGATGTGCTCCTGGACACAGCCGACCCTGCCGGGCTCACCTCTGAATGAGCTGCTGGAAGAGGACGAAGGTGCGGTCTGATAACACCTGCTTGTTTTTTGTAATGGGGTCCTGCTCATAGTTGAATTTCTGCTCCAACTCCTCCAGCTTCTTCAGCTGCTGGCGAACCTGCTGCAGACTCTCTGCGACAATGGTGAACCTGGGGAAGGACGCGACCGGAGTCCCAGTGAGCCAGCCCCAAAGGAGCCCGCTTAGGGAGAATGGCAGAATCGACACGTGGTGCTAGACTGCACAGTCGGAGAGATGGGGAGATGGGGGCCCGTGGTAACGCTTGGCTCACTCACTTGTAGAGAAAAAAAAATTAGCCCTGAAGAATTACAACATGGTCAAAGGCCTCTCTCTGCTCAGTTCTGGAAGCCTGGGTGTGTGTGTCAACTTGACATAAGCCATTGTTTTTTGGGAAAAGGAATCTCAATGGAGCAAGAGTCTCCATCAGAATGCCCTAGGCAAACCTGGAGGAGGTATTTTTTTCAATTAGTGACTGACGTGAGGGGGGGGGGGGGGGGCCGACAGCCTATTGTGGGTGGTGCCAACCCTGGGCTGGTAAGAAGCAGGCTGAGCGAGCCAAGGGGAGCAATCCAGCAACAACACCCCTTTCTGGCCTCATCTTCAGTTCCCACCTCCAGGTTCCTGCTTTGGGTTCCTGCCCTGACTTCCCTCAGTGAAGGAGTGTGACCTTAGAGCTGTAAGCTAAAATAAACCCTTTCCTCCCCAAGCTGCTTTTAGACATGGGGTATGTGTGTGTGTGTGTGTGTGTGTGTGTGTGTGTGTGTAGCTGAGGATCGAACCCAGGGCCTTGTGCTTGCTAGGCAAGCACTCTACCACTGAGCTAAATCCCCAACCCCTAGTCATGTTTTTTTTTTTTAATCACAGCAACAGAAACACTGTTCTACAGCAGGTCTACCAGGGCAGGGCTCCCGGTGACCTCTGACTTCAAAGTATCTAGGACTTCAAAAGGGCAGCACACGGAGGACAGATGGGGACCAGCAAAGCAGAGGCCCTCAGGTGGCATCGCTTAAGGAAGGGCTGACACCATAAGGCTTCCTAGAGACACTGTGAGGGGCTGGGGTTGGGGCAGCCTAGAAGAGGAGAGGAAAGACAGGAGAGGCGGCACAGGTCACACCCCACAAACCTGCCCAAGGGGGAGGCCAGGGACAGCTGCTTTTTTCTCTACAAGGTGTCACAGCTTCTGAGGCAGGCACGTGGGAGCGCTACACTGCTCAGAGAGCCAGAGTAGAACGTCTCTGAAAAAAACACCTTCTCCTGGCAGAAAACACCTTCTTCTGGTGACTTGACCGCTCAGAGCATTACCAGGGGGCTCCTCGGCATGACATAAGAAGAGGGTGGCTGGGAGAATCTACCCAGTGTCTCCCGGAAGATCCCTTCAAACGGTGACTCACGGAGAAAATGGCAATCTACACACTGAGAGTTAGTGCCACTGAAAGAGGGTCCACCTGTGGCAACCACCACGGTCTCCAGACAGCCCAGGGCTGACCAGCTGAGGGCCTAGGGAGGCAGTACCCTGAAGGCACAAGGGTCAAACAGGGTTGGGGAACTCTTTTCTACCAATGAACCATTTAGGACAGGCATACAGACAATTTACAGAATAAAGATAATAGCTGCATGTTCATTTTAACTTTAAAAAAAAAATAGTCCAGTCTCAAGGAAATAACCCCACTAGACCTCTAGCCTTGGGTGCCTGGGGGCCATCTTTAGACCTCTGGCCCTAGGTGCCTGGGGGCCATCTTTAGACCTCTGGCCCTAGGTGCCTGGTGGCCATCTTTAGACCTCTGGCCCTAGGTGCCTGGTGGCCATCTTTAGACCTCTGGCCCTAGGTGCCTGGTGGCCATCTTTAGACCTCTGGCCCTAGGTGCCTGGTGGCAATCATTAGACCTCTGGCCTTGGGTGCCTGGTGTTCATCTTTAGACCTCCAGCCCTGGGTGCCTGGTGTCCATCATTAGACCTCTGGCCCTGGGTGCCTGGTGGCCATCGTTAGACCTCCGGCCCTGGGTGCCTGGTGTCCATCTTTAGACCTCCGGCCCTGGGTGCCTGGGGGCCATCTTTAGACCTCTGGCCCTGGTGGCCATCTTTAGACCTCCGGCCCTGGGTGCCTGGTGGGCATCGTTAGACCTCCGGCCCTGGTGGCCATCTCAGCCCACCACCCCTCTGCTTTCATTCCAGGATCCCTCTGCTCCACCCTCAGCAGTTCTCAAAGGCCTCCCTGGACCTCCCTGGACCACAGTAACAGGCAGCAGTAAAGTGACTGATGGACTTCTGTTCTAGTCTGTCCTCCAGCCTGCTGCTGTGACCTTTCTACACAAAGACGCAGAGAAGAGGCAGAGCCTGTGTAAGGGAGAAGCCTGCTTTGCTTCAAGTGCCAGCTGGGCGAAGCCGGTTCAAGAAAGAGGCTGAGCTCTTCCAAGGCCAGCAGTGCGCCTCCCGCCCGCGCGTCCCCTCTCCCGCCATCCAGCAGGCCATTTTGCATGCCCTCACGTCTGTTCCTCCATCACATGAATCTCTTGATGGAACAAATGCCTCCCTATTTCCCTAAAGCAGCCCTTCACTCTCAGCCAGTGCAGAGCTCTCGAAGGGAAGGCCCCACACATCAATCTTCTTTGGGTGTTCAAGTCCCAGAACAGTGTCTGCCGGCCAGCCAACATTTCACAGGTTATTTAGTGGATGGGTGACTGAATGGATGGCTGGCCCATAAGAAGCTATCACTTCATTTAAGCCTGGAAAATCCCTTGAGATGTTTTGCTTTTAATAAGTATCGGGCCTCAAGTTGGTAAATGGGGTAGGTAACAGCTATGTCATTTGGGTCCTGGTATAGTCAGATGAGGCGTGTCCAAACCATGCAGACGTGGATGAACATGTGGCCACAGCCTTTCCCAAATGTTCTAGGGCCAGAGGCTGAACTACGTCAGGGTCTCCAATGCAGTGCTGACTAATGCAGCACCGGCCTAAAGGTGCTCTTCTTCCTCTATGGCCCGCACACCAGCGGCAGCCTTGCACTCCGGGGAAATCTTACCAGCTCTGCAGCTGATCCAGGCAAGCGTTGGGCGGCCCCCCGATACAGGCACTCTGCTGTCTTCGTTTCCACTCCACGAGCTCATCGTTAATCAGGATGTTCTGAGTGAGCTCGATGGCGTTCAACAGCTCCCTTATCTTGTGAATTATCTCCTAAAGGAAGAACCGAGGCGACATAAATCCGGTTGTAACTACCGAGCTTTGAAAGGTTTTTTTAAAAGCAAAGCACAGACAGATAGATCTCTTCGTCCTCGGCTGGAGCTCTATGCAGAGCGGCTATAGATCTCGTTGTTTTTCCAGGCTGTGCGTGGGCTGGCTCGGCAGGTGAAGGTGCTTGCCAAGCCCAAGCTCGGTTCCCCGGACTCACGCGGTGGGAGGAGAGGAGGGACTACTGCAAGTCGTCCCCAACCCCCCCGAACTGAACAAAGTGTGATTAAAGAGTGAAATCCCTTCCTTTAAACAGCCTCTACCTTCCTCTTGTTGTCAAGCATTAAAAACATCTTGTGGAGCAGCAGCTGCTCCTGTTTCTGGTCATTCTTGGCCACACCGTTGGCTTCACTTTCTGTGGGTGAAGAAGAGAAGTATAAATGTGCAAGAAGATCAACCCACCTCAAGCCAAGGGTCACACAGACTTAATGAAACGTGACAAAAATGAAAAGTCTGATTCGCGTTTGATGCTGATTGTAAACGTGACAGAATCTAGAATCACCTGGGGACAGGCTCCCTGCATGCCTGTGAGGGGTTACTGATTACGGGGACTGAAAACCCACCTTGACTGTGGGCAGACCAGTCCCTACGCAGTGATCGTGGTCTGTATGAGAGAGGGAGAGGGGACTTAACTACAGCGTGTATTTGTCTCTCTCTGCTTCCTGCTTGTCCACGCGACCCGACCAGCCCTTCAAGCTGACTGACCCCACACTGTGACGAGCTGTACTTGAACTGTAAGCTAAAAGGAACCCTTCTCCCTTAGGCTGCTTTCATTAGACTATTTTCTCACAGCATCAGGGAAAGATATTAAGGCAGTGTTCACTGAAAAAATGAGAAAAAATATCCCAAGTACAGAAACAGTTAAGTGCATCCACACTTAAACCAAGAACCAGTTCTCAGCAAACCACGTCAACTGGAAAATTATAAATTTCCACGTAAAACTGGAAATCTGCCATTTATGTCATGGTCCGAATTTTGCTTACACGATTATAACCAAGTGCAAAACGTCACGTAAGTGTATACAAGGCACATCCATGGCCTGGAGGGAGGAGCAGACAAGCCAGAAGGCGGCAGCTGAGGTTCCATTTCCCCCATCCATCTCCCAGCTACACTAATCAGCTCTCCCTAGTGACCAACTGACTACCAGGGCCCTGTGTTCTGTCGACTGGCCCTCTGGGTCATTTTAGTTTCTGTTAGCATTTTTAAAAACAGTAGCAACAATAGAACAGGGGATGTTGCTGTCGCATTTGAGAAACGCTGTGCCACGGCAGTGTCCATGAGTGTCAGGACACAGAAACTCCATCTGTGTACCATTCTATCTTCGCCAACAAATATTTCGTCCTCTTCCCTTGAAAATATCTGACAATGGCTGAGGACAATTTTGATCGTCACCACTGGGGGTGGGTGGGCAGTACTATGCGCATCTAGTGACTGAATTATAGATATTGAGCCAAATGAAAACATCTGGCCCAAACAGTCAGCAGACCTGAGCACTTAAAACTGACCTGGGTCATCAAGAAGCCCAAAGCTTCAACCAATCAGAAAACATCTGGCAAATGTTCACTACTGTAGACAGGGAAAAAAATACAGCCAACGGACACTGTTTTGATTCTTACCTCTGTTCTGTGAGGTTTTACACTTAAAGTCATATTCATCTTGTAAATCTTCTAGGGTCTTGATTTCATGCTCTATGCTCTGCAAATAAGGATATAAATAAGTTTTCTAACACCCTGGAAGATGAGCCAGCCTTACAGAACTTTAATCTTTTACACAAAATATCTCAATAATAAGAACAAGCCTGTGGCTTCCAGCTGAACATAAGAGAGGTGAGCACTGGTGCATCCCTTATTGACAGAACCATGGGATGAGAAGAGAAACAAGCACCAGGAAAGCAGCTTTAGCAGGGGGACTTTATCTATGTCTGGGATGATAGATAACCAAATGCCCGCAAAGTTGGTTAGCGCACATTATAACATGGCCTCCCGGCCCTCTGGTGCTCTGAACTGTACACATTATAACATGGCGAGGACTGAACTGTACACATTATAACATGGCCTCCTGGCCCTCTGGTACAGTGAACTGTACACATTATAACATAGCATCCTGGTCCTCTGGTACATTGACAGTACATATTATAACATGACATCCTAGCCCCTCTGGAACATTGAACTGCACTCATTATAACATGGTCTCCCAGCCCTCTGGTACAGTGAACTGTACATATTATAATGTGGTAAATGTTGTGGTATCCTAGACCTCTGGTACATCAAACTGTACATATGATAACGCGGCATCCTGCCTGTGGTGGTCTGAAAGAAAATGGCCCCAAAGGGAGTGGCACTATCAGAAGGTGTGGTCTTGTTGGAGGAAGTGTCATTGTGGAGGAGGGCTTTGGAGTCTCATATATGCTCAAGCCATGCTCAGTGAGACAGTCCATTTCCTGTTGCCAGAAAGATGTAGGACTCGCAGCTCCTTCTCCAGCACCATGTCTGCCTGCATGCCACCGTGTCCAGCCATGATGATATTGGAAAATCATCTAAACCTCTGAACTGTAAGCCACCTAATTAAATGTTTTTCCTTATAAGAGTTGCCATAGTCATGGTGTCTCTTCACAGCAAAAGAAACCCTAACTAAGACACTGTCCCTCTGGTACACTGAGCTGTACATTTTCCTTGAGACAGGGTCCCTCACTGATCCTGGTGCTAGGCTCACAGCCAACAAGCCTCAGCAGTATCAATAACACCATAGAACATCTGGGTTACAGATGTAATTGGACATCCCAGGCTTTTTAAATGGGTTCTAGGGATCTGAACTCAGATCCTCATGTTTATTCAGCAAGTGTTCTATCCACTGAACCACCTCCCCAGCCCTTATCACATTTGAGTCTCAATGATTTTATAATCTCATTGTGAAGCATTCAGTAGGGAAAAAACAAGCTTGTGGAAAACCTTGTCCTCTAGAAGTAAGAGAGGTGAGGAGGTGTGCCTGTGTGACTGGGGCAGTCCTGGTGTGATCAGGGTGAGCAGGTGTGATTGGGTGACAGGGGCAGTCCTGGTGTGATCAGGGTGAGCAGGTGTGATTGGGTGACTGGGGCAGTCCTGGTGTGATCAGGGTGAGCAGGTGTGCCTGTGTGACTGGGGCAGTCCTGGTGTGATCAGGGTGAGCAGGTGTGATTGGGTGACTGGGGCAGACCTGGTGTGATCAGGGTGAGCAGGTGTGATTGGGTGACTGGGGCAGACCTGGTGTGATCAGGGTGAGCAGGTGTGACTGGGTGACTGGGGCAGTCCTGGTGTGATCAGGGTGAGCAGGTGTGCCTGTGTGACTGGGTCAGTCCTGGTGTGATCAGGGTGAACAGGTGTGATTGTGTGACTGGGGCAGTCCTGATGTGATTAGGGTGAACAGGTGTGATTGTGTGACTGGGGCAGCCCTGGTGTGATCAGGGTGAGCAGGTGTGACTGGGTGACTGGGGCAGTCCTGGTGTGATCAGGGTGAGCAGGTGTGACTGGGTGACTGGGGCAGTCCTGGTGTGATCAGGGTGAGCAGGTGTGATTGGGTGACTGGGGCAGTCCTGGTGTGATCAGGGTGAGCAGGTGTGCCTGTGTGACTGGGGCAGTCCTGTGTGACAGGGTGAGCAGGTGTGATTGGGTGACAGGGGCAGTCCTGGTGTGATCAGGGTGAGCAGGTGTGCCTGTGTGACTGGGGCAGACCTGGTGTGATCAGGGTGAGCAGGTGTGATTGGGTGACTGGGGCAGTCCTGGTGTGAACAGGGTGAGCAGATGTGATTGGGTGACTGGGTCGGTCCTGGTGTGATCAGGGTGAGCAGGTGTGATTGTGTGACTGGGGCAGACCTGGTGTGATCAGGGTGAGCAGGTGTGCCTGTGTGATTGGGCAGTCCTGGTGTGATCAGGGTGAGCAGGTGTGATTGGGTGACTGGGGCAGTCCTGGTGTGATCAGGGTGAGCAGGTGTGCCTGTGTGATTGGGCAGTCCTGATGTGATCAGGGTGAGCAGGTGTGATTGGGTGACTGGGGCAGACCTGGTGTGATCAGGGTGAGCAGATGTGATTGGGTGACTGGGGCAGTCCTGGTGTGATCAGGGTGAGCAGGTGTGATTGGGTGACTGGGGCAGTCCTGGTGTGATCAGGGTGAGCAGGTGTGATTGGGTGACTGGGGCAGTCCTGGTGTGATCAGGGTGAGCAGGTGTGATTGGGTGACTGGGGCAGTCCTGGTGTGATCAGGGTGAGCAGGTGTGATTGGGTGACTGGGGCAGTCCTGGTGTGATCAGGGTGAGCAGGTGTGATTGGGTGACTGGGGCAGTCCTGGTGTGATCAGGGTGAGCAGGTGTGATTGGGTGACTGGGGCAGTCCTGGTGTGATCAGGGTGAGCAGGTGTGATTGTGTGACTGGGGCAGTCCTGGTGTGATTAACAGGGTGAGCAGGTGTGATTGGGTGACTGGGGCAGTCCTGGTGTGATTAACAGGGCCCTCTTACTCTGACACAGTTCAACTTGAACAAGAAAACGTATATTCACCCTACAAACAAGCCTCATCATTGTTTTGAGATCTAGTCACGTATCTACGTATTCCTCCTCTGGATGTCCCTGCTATTTCCACATTAGGGACATATACTTCTACTTTAGTGGAGCATTTCCCTGACAGAGTGCAGAATAAAGCTGCTGCAAAAATCTGGGGTTCAGAAGGATGTTGCCTGAAGCCCGAGTCCAGGCCCTGCTCCTGTTACCCAGACCTGCGGCACTTCTGAACCTCTCAGAGGCCTTTTCCATAAATAACCATCACATGGAGCTGGGGAGGCAGGAGGGTCCCCCCAGTCATTTCCTTCCATCAGCTGTCTTGGGGTGTCATCTAAAATTGGTGTAGACCCCTTAGTCTAATCAAGTGTGCTGAGATGTATTTGAATGAAACGGTTTTTGTTCATCTTCTGGGTCCTAGAGTAAAACAGTGGTCTAGAAGACGGGCCACGGTGATCCTGGAGCCCCATGGAACTCCAGCGACACCCTGTGAGAAATGTGGATGCGAAAGGCCAACAGGGGCAACATCTGGTTTATTGGACAATGAAGGCAAAGTCAGCCTTGGCTGCATGAGCCACAAAGAAGAAAAGGAAGCTCGGGATTTAGAGGCCAAAGCAGAGGCCGTAAGACACAGAGCTGACCGTGTCTACTTCTGTTCAGAGCGTTAGAACGGTTTTTTTCTTCCAACTTAGATTAGTTATTGTATTAGGTTTACACTGGGAGAAACTGAAACATTTCCCCTTCCGAAGCGATAGGAAAATGCACATATTCACTCAGTACTCACCATGACTTGGTCCTTCACGCTTCTGACTTTACCACCCAGCTCTTTCTGTTTATCCAACATGACAGTGTTCTGAATATTCCCCTCCTGCGCCTTAATGAGAAACGCAGTGTTAATGGCCATCATTTTCTCTGATATATTTACTCACATGGTTACATTCCAAAGCCAGTTCCATACCTTGTGGCCATTGCAAATCTCACTACAGACTCCCCATATGTGGATACAAAACAAAACAAAACAAAGCAATCCTCATTTCCCAAGCCCTGGAAAATGTGGACAAACTAATAAAGCTGCAGAAATGTAGGCATATTCACGTCAAGGGTTTGTACAAGTTTCCATTAATTTGTGTCATTTAATGGAGCATGTAAGCATTACTTCAGGTTTGTCAAATGCTGCACACAGGTTATACACATTATACCCATATAGAAGGAGAGGTCACTGGTGGATCCCGACTTCCTGGTCTCCTCCCCAGCTATCAAAGGCTAGGTGGGTGACCAGGGGTGTGGACAGAATGTTAAGAATGAGATACACTCCCTGATGGCTGCCTTAGTGCTGTATGCTGCTTAGTAGAAAAGTCTGGCAATGGACATGGAGCCCAAGACCCTCCGCCTCAGCCTATTCATGTGACTCTGGTATTTCCCCCTGCCTCCACCCCTCTGCCCTACTCCCATCTCCTACTAAGGAGCTGCTTCTTTGGGACCACACCGGGACTCACTGAATGCCACTATCATCCAGACCACTCTAAAGCTCTCAACGACCCAGGAACACTGTGACCACAGAAGCACCAAAAGCAGCAGTAAAACCTTTACAGTCTCCTACAAAAACATGTGTAATGTAGTTTTTTTTTTTCCTAAAAATTTTATTGAAAAACAAGGGAGACAGTGAGGTGGGCTGGGGAGAAGAAGGCTCAGTGGGTAAAAGCCCTCGCTGTGAAGGCAGGAGGACCTTGAGCTCAAGTACCCGTCACTGTGTAAAACCCAGGCACATCAGAGCATTCCTGTAACCCCAGGGCAGAGACAGGCAAGGCCGGCCTGAGGAAGTCAGGGCTGGCCAGCCAAGCCCAAGGAGAGCTTCCTGCTCAGTAAGAGATGCTGCCTCAAAACTAAGGCGGAGAGTGGCGAGGCAAACAGGAAACTTCTCACGTCCTCCTCTGGCGTCAGCGTGCTCATGCACAGGCACACACACACACACAGGCGCACACACACATACGCACACACACATAGGGGACAACACTTTCTGTGTCAACGCTTCTATATAATTCTATGTTCCTGAAATGCTCTGAATGGACTCAGCATTTTGCACGGTTGACATGTTTAACCTATTGGAGCCACACTCATGTATAAGGACATTCCATCCACATGGCCCTGATTCCACTCTCCCGCAAAACTGCATTATTTTCACACACATACCAGACCTGTCACCCTACTCCTGTGTATTAATGAAGCCAAGAACTTGGTGACGTCAGCAAGGGGGGAACGTCAAAGAAAGGTCAGACTAAAGCGCTGTGGCAAGGGCGCCCACTGTGCCTTTCACCTTCCCCGAGCCTCATCCCACCCCACCCCCAAAACCGAGACTCTCCTTCACACCCAAAGAGGCCTTGGCCACGTGTTCAACCCTCAGGTGTCATGTGGGAGGCTCAAAATGAACCTCTCCCCAAGTCACATGCCTTTTTAACAGGAGCTCAAAAGTGGGCCAGCCTTCAAGTCCCCATGACTAGCCAGAGGGTGGGGCTGGTACGGCAGAACCAAGACCACTCCTGCCGCTTACAATGCCCACTCTAGGCTGGAGGTCGAACGGGAAGAGTGGCATACCCATGTGCAAAGGTGGGGGTAGTCTGTTCTGCAAGCTAGTGTATCTGACATGCAGGGAGACTCACTGCCTGCTGCCGCTAGTATGAGAATCCCACATAAATAAGAACTTCCTCCGCAGGCTTCTTACACGCACACACGTCTGCCTCCACTGGGCGTCAAGGCAGCCACAGTTCACTCTAATGCTGACACACGTTAAGGTAGGTACCGAGTGAACCATCCAGCTTCAGTTTAGGGTACATAATATTTACGTACGCAGCACATCAAGGTGTTTTCACTGTCATAGGGGAATAGTAACTAAATGCCTCAGGAAAGACCAGGCTCTCCTGGAATGTGACAGACAAAGGGTCGGGAAAGCAGGGAAAAAGGCCTTGGCCACATTCTGTTTGTTCTCGTCCCCCACGGTGGCACCGTTCACAGCGTTATCTGTTGGTGAAATGCAGTAGGCAGACATTTTACCGTGTCCTCTGCATCCTCCTTCCAGGGTTGGAATGGTTTGGCCAGAACTCACACGACCATGGTTTCACAGCCCCCTGCCTGCCTTGTCCTCAAGCACCACTACACTTCTTAGGAAAACAATGAAAAACGCCCTAAACCTCGCTGAACCCAGCTGCTGGGAAGGCCCCCACGATGACCAGCAAAGCCATGTGCCCACACACAGCAGTGTTATGACTCGGATTCATGCACTGTTTGAAGTAATGAAGCTTTTATTTTCCTACTGGTGTTTTTCTTCTCCTCCCAAATCTGCTGCGTCCTGCAAACACCCTGTTGCTGCCTCTCTCTCCCTTCTCCCTCGGCAGACGGCATTCTCCAAGTGACTCAAGTCACAACTGCAAAGTGGTCATTTGCTGTCCCCCACACACCCTGAACTGGTGTACTTTTCCCACCTCCCACGGCCACCCCTCGGCAAGGCTACCAGAACCCCACGCTTCCGCCCGCTTCCACTCCTGAAGACCCAGGCCCCGCCCGGCCATGTCACAACCAACATGGCATCCTCACCCCTACCTGCAAGTACCTGGCTTACATGCCGTCGCTCTCACTAGGAATCAACTCATCTAGACAATGACGCTTCTTACAGCATAGTTCTAGAAAACCCCTGGATCTGACTGTTTCTGCTTTCTGAAGTTATAAAGCCAGAGGTGTATTATCAGTGACTTAAGAAAGGCCCTGGTAATAATATCTGTGAAATACACAACACATTTCTATTCTAACCGTCAGTACCCGCTTCAGAATAAAGTACCTGATTAAATCTTTGAGCATTTTCCAAAATCTTTCTCTCTTCCTTCAGACAGTTATAGATGATCATGGACATCTGTACGGGATCTTCCTGGAAGTTATCCTAGACACAGACGGTTAGGATAAAAATAAATTTCAGAGTAACTGTAGGTCAGAATGAAACGGAATATGAGGATGACATGAAATCTGGCAACCCTGAAAGGCTTCTGAACGTGCAGAACTACGGGTAAATTAAAAGTCAGACACATAGGATTCTGGCACTGCTTCCTGGGTGGCACCGTTCAATCCCACTGACGCCTTGCTTCCGAGCACAGCACCTGCCTCCGCAGAGCACCACGCCACAGGCTCAAACCAGCCTGGCTCAGACTGCAGAGGATCGCATGCGATTAACTGCAGGGTTTGAGTCTACATACAAAGTTTCCTGCTCTTTGGGTAACATAATGGCTTACTTATGGGAAACAGAGCCTTTGATATTTTCTTACATTCCAAGCCTGAATAAAATTAACAGATCTTTGAATTTTATCATATTAGACAAAGACTCCATTAACACATAGGTAAATTTGATTTCATCTTTAATAAATGGTAGAATTACACATATATCAAAGAATTGTTTTAAAATAAATTTATTTTATTTATTAATCAATAAATGCCTGATCTGTGTAACTAATTTATCTACTGATATGCATGAAGTTGTGGAAAAATTTCTTGAGTAAAAAGAGGTCATGAATAGAAAGTCTGTAAAATCCTGGTTTAATACAAATTTTTCTATTCCTCAAGAAGCTTATTTTCTGTCTACTAAATCTGGCTTAAGGGATTTTATTTTTGCTACTGTTGTTTTGGTTCGGTTTTTGTTTTTTTGAGACAGGGTCTCTATGTAGTTGTAACTGTCCTGGAATACATAGAGATCTTCCAGCCTTTGCCTCCTGAGTGCTGGGATTAAAGGTATGTGCCACCATGCCCAGTGACATATTTTCATAAAAACAAAATACTTCTTTCATAAATTAGGACAAAAATTACTTTAACTTACCAAATTTGAGCAATTTGATTTAAAAACAAAATATTTTCATATGTTGATCATGAGGGTTTGGGGCAGTATTAAGTATAAAATCCAGGGCTTCAGGCAGACTAAGCCTGCACCCTGACCACTGAGCCATACCTACACCTCTTCAGTAATGTTCTGGTATCCATCCATACGGAATCTTGAAGCCAGTGATCTTATGTTAGGAAATGGAGACAATGCAAACAATCTAAGAACTACTCATGATAGTCTTCAACTAATTCCTCAACATAGGAACTGAAGTACAACTATACTTTTAACTAGAAAAAAAAAATATTCATCTCGATTTTTCTGTTTCCACTGTCAAAGTACTGGCAATCATGTTCTTACACCAAGTCACCACCACGCAGCCTGAGTAAGAGCAAAACTTTATAAACTTAATATGATTTTCCTTCTCACTGACATAAACTCACAGATATGTTCAAAAAGAAAGCAAAACAGAAGGCAGCCAGTTACCCAGGGTGAAATGCTTGGTGTATCACATGAGACCTTTCACCTCCATTAAAACAAGAAAGTTCTACTCTACAGAATAAATGTGGCAGCCAGGCTAAGGGCATGCTGGGAGTACATCTGAACACCCAATGGTGGACAAGTCTGCCAGAAGCAAGGCAAAGTGGGTCTAGTCCAAGTCACTCACCCACTTATGACTAAGCCTCAGGTGAGCCAAACCGTCCTGGGATATCTTCACTGGGACCCACAAGGGCTTCAGATTTAGTTGATCACTAAAATTTCTTGGAGCTTAATGTGTGACCATAGCTCACTGCTCTGAAAATGAAGCCCCCTTTTCTTTGGTCTAAATATTAACAATGTTTAGCTAAACGGAGTTTTTATAGCATCCCACTTAAACCTGAAAACTCTTGTTTCTAAAACAAATAGAAACTGCATTTATTTATGCCTTATAAATAGCAGCCACAGAAAGAGTTTCTTTATTCCCGTAACTTCTCTAAATGCCAGTGAGTGTGTCCTGACTAGCATCTGCCGAGGGGAAATAATGTAAGCAGGGAAACACTTCCAGCAAAGCCCGTTCGTACCTGAAGATTGCGCTTGCTTTTCCTGATGTTATGCTGCAACAAAAAATTGTTCTCCAAGGAAAAGCGGCTGTACTGATCGTCCAGCTGAGAGAGGAGGTCATGGAAACGGATGGTGGCAAAGGAGTCGTCATTGGCCGCGTGCTCCCTAGGAGATGGGAATTTACAATGCGTTCTAGACACTACTCAAAACACTCAAAAGAAAATGCTGCTCTCCTTACTAAGATTATCAAAAGATAACGCGGTTCTTAGTTTTATTTTTTTTTCAAGGTGACATTGTTTCTATTAGCAATTTGCATAGTATCTCTATCACACACAACTGACATGAAAAATTATAGAAAGCGGCAGAGATTGTGTGGAAAAACTATTCATGGTATTTATCTCCAGAAAGGAAAAAAAAATCCACAGGAGCCTGGACTTTCTATGTCAAATATTTTCAGAATGTTTAAAGCTCTTGCCATTAGCGAACAATATGTTTTAGAATAGAAAGCACGCCAGGTGGTGGTGGTGGTGGTGCACGCCTTTAATCCCAGCACTTGGGAGGCAGAGCCAGGCGGATCTCTGTGAGTTCGAGGCCAGCCTGGGCTACAGAGTGAGTTCCAGGAAAGGTGCAAAGCTACACAGAGAAACCCTGTCTCGAAAAACCAAAAAAAAAAAAAAAAAAAATACAAAAATAAATAAGTAAATGACAGAACAGCCTAGAAATGACCGATGACTTTGGTTTTATGGCCACGGGGGGCTCACTCCCTGGCCAGTGACCTCTGCTTACCAGTCTTGCTTCTCCAGCCACTGGGCCAGGTACTGTCTGATCTCCATGGGAAAACTGTCGTCATAGAGCTGGTGAACCTGCTCCAGGAACTTGGAGTCCAGCTGCTGCAGTTCATACCACTGAGACATCCTCTGCAGAAAGAACACACGCGTGAACAGACAGCTCCTGCTCCAGGCAAAGCCTCTGGACCAGCGGTTCTCACTCTCCCTAACGCTGTGACCCTTTCACACAGCTCCTCATGTTGTGGTGACTCCCAACCGTAAAATCATTTTCATTGCTACTTCAGAACTGTAATTTTGCTATTTTTTTTATGAGTTGTAATGTAAATATTTTTTTTTAGAGATATAGGTTTGTCCAAGGGGTCAGGCCCACATGCTGAGGATCAGTTCTTTTGAAAAAAACATCTCAGGTCTGTATTCAAGGGTCAGGGCAGGCTACTCCAGCCATCTCATTGCAGTGGTCCCACCCTTCCTGGGAAAACACTACCCCTTCCCTTGGTATATTTTTCTGCAGAGCATTTATCACCCAGACTCATCACATGCTTTCTTTTGTACCTCATTATCTTTTTCTGTCGGAAGGAAAAGAGAAGGAACAATGTCTGGCACAAACTGGGCATCCAATAAATATTTTACAGTGAATTGCTACTTCTTTATCAAACAAGTAGAAAACATTATTAGAATTAAGATATCACAAGCACTTCCTAAAAGTGTTTCTACAGATTACATTTTAAAGCTGGTATTTTATGGTTACACTTTATCGTATGTGTTGTGTACATGTGTGCACATGTGCCACATCACGTGAGTGGAGGTCAGAGGTCAGCCTGTAGGAGTCGGGTCTCTCCTTCCACCATGTAGGTTCTCTGGCTTGATGGCAAGAGCTGTAACCACTGAACCACCTCTCTGACTCAAGCTGATATTTTATATTTATGATTCATACGGTAAAGTATTTTTGTTAAACAAATTTTAAAAGAAATAAATTTTCTTTTTGTTCCGACAGCAAACAATAAATCTGGCACAAAAGAAAAAGCTTACATCTCAATAAGGAGCTATTTTTGTATATGTGCTGACAGGTACATGGAGAGGTCAAGGTTATTATCAGGATTCCAGCCTCAATGCCTTCTCCATTTTATTTTTTGAGACAGAAACTCCACCCATTTTGGTTAGATTCGCTCCCCAGCAAGCTGTGTGCGCCCAGCACTGAAGTCACACCAGCATGTCTTTATACCTGTCTTTTTTTTTTAATTGGTGATCCAAACTTGGGTCCTCATGCATGCACAGCAGGAACTGTGTGCCGTGAAGCCATCTCCACAGACGGAAACAACAGCCCCCTTGGCTGACCACACCTGACATCACAACACTTGGGTCAGCCTGAGCTGCACCAAGAGCGCAAGCCTAGCCTACAAGGTTACACAGTGAGTCACCGTGTCACAAGAGAATTTTATTCAAACAGCATTGCTAAATGCTTTTGAAAGAATAAAGTAGCACTTTTCTCTTCAGATAACTATGAAGTCAGTTTCTATATTATAATCCTAAAGGTTAAAAATTATGGCAATCCCTAATTTAAGGAAGTCTTAAGAACAAGTTTTGTACGACCATCACATAACAGGACACACACCAGTGAACATGGGCATCACCACATTCAGAGTGGCGAAGCCTGTCTGGTCCTGCCAGACCTCTAGGGAAAGGTCTGTATTTTCAGGGGAGGTATGGAGATGTGTAGATAAATACCTGTTTTCAAACACTCATGTGCAGGGATGAAGTCTTGTCTGCTCCAAATGTCCCTCTAATGGACAGCGAAGAAATGTCTGGACAAAGCTAGCTACCATTTCAAATACCACTAAAAAGGGCTCCAGTGTTGTACCCAGAGTCCCCCAAAGACCACTAAGAGACCTAATCCAATGCAAAAGCAAAGAGTCTTTTTACTATTACGAGTTAACTCGGGACTCTCTGTCTGCCTGACGCAGCAGCAGAGCAGGAGAGACCCTGAGCACCAATGGGGCAGGGTTGTTTTTATTTTGTTTTTGTTTTTTGAGACAGGGTTTCTCTGTGTAGTTTGGTGCCTTTCCTGGAACTCACTTGGTAGAACAGGCTGGCCTCGAACTCACAGAGATCCGCCTGCCTCTGCCTCCCGAGTGCTGGGATTAATGGCATGGGCCGCCGCCATGACCACCTGGCTGGGGCAGGGTTTTTAAAGCAAAGGGAGCTTGGGGTCTACAGACTTCATAGGATCAGACTCGGGATTGGTTTATGTGAGTGGCAATCATGTTAGTAACTTTTAATTGGCTAGGGTTAGTTGAGATTACAGTTACCATTTTTGAGCAGGCCTGGACAAGTCCCAGACTCTGTCCTTGAGCTGTCATGGAGGCTGGCTGGCCTAGCACGTACTGACTGTGGGAGCTGATTCAGTGGCCCAGGCTCTGTCCTTGACTCATGAACATAGCTCTAAGTTGGGGAGGGTCCCAGACAGTAAACAATTGGCTGAACCTTGAGCAGTCAGAATATGTGCAGAAAGGGAGCTACTGCAAGGACTGTGTCTTTTGTTCATGGCCCTCCCAGAAACTGCTTACTCAAGTCTCAGGAAACTGAAATTGAGGCCTGATCTCTGAGAGAAGACTGAGCAGCCTGTTATGGCGTCATCTGGTCCTTGCATCCAGCCCACCATTGTGGCATGTCTATGTAGCAATTTGATTTTTTACACCTGATTTATTTACCTATGTTGATGTCCAAAGCAGTACCCACCCACCCCACCCCACCCCTGCCTCATTAGGGACGTGCCCAAAGTAAATGTGATGTACTGTCAGATACTTAGTTACTCCTCTGTGCACATACTGGCTAGGACTGTGTGTGCTAAAACACATATAGACTGGATACAAACCCGTGCATCAACAGAGTCATCTTAACAAACCCAGAATCAAGTTCATATTCTCATTAAACCCGGGACTGGCAAGACCCTCCATCACCCGGCTCAAACCAAGTTTGGGGGTGCCTCCAACAAACATCCTACCCTCTCATCTACCCTGGGCCACAGACTGGACCACACTGCTGCCAACAATCAAAGTTCTATATAAATGGCCCTTCTTCCTAAAGCTGTCCATTGTCACACCCACATCTAGCTTCCTTGGGTGAGAACCTCGTGGCACTTTGCTTTGCTATTACAGCATCAGCTCCAATCTTCCCTGGGAAGCGTACCACAGCGTTGTAAGCATCAGAGCCTCGGAGGCGATTCATTGTGCTATTAGCATCCTCTGGACCCTGAACAGTGCCTGGTATATGGCCTAAATCAACTGAAACCTTGTATGTTTCAGTAGGCGCTGAAAAGCAAAAAGGCAAACCCCATGATGATCCTACAAGTTTGAGTCCGGCAGATGCTCACTGAGCAGTCAGCGCTCAAGTAATTTCTTCCACATAAAAACAACTTTCACCCACCTGTACAACTACCCCAGAACTCTTTGGTAGTGCCCGGGAGTTATTTTTTAAATAATAATGATACCATTAGTGCTTCTGCAGTAACTAAATACCACGTCTAGGTTCCAGAAACCCGGTTAAGGGCTGCTACAGACCGAGCTTCCAAATGCATTCATTTCCACGAACACTTACGGTACTGTCAAGAACACTTACGGGGCTGTCTCCCGGTGCAGGCTGAGGGATTCAACAGGAGCAGCCACCACACACAGCAAGTTGGGTGCCTGCTGCACGCACAGGGTGTCGGCAGCTCTGGGGCCGGGACAGTGCGGCAACAACTGCGAAAAAGAAGAAACTGTTAACGGCCGCGGAAAGTAGACAGGAGGTAGGGCGAGCAAGGGTTAAGAGGGAAGCTGCCGCGTCTTCCGGGGAGAGCTGTCCATTGCACAAATCCATTTCTATTACCCCAGCACCGCGAATGGCCGGGGTCAGGGCGCCCCGCTCCCGCCCGCACCCGGGGCTCACTCACTGCACGCAGGTGCCCGAGCCTGGGCAGATCTCCCTGCGCCGCCGCTCAGCTGCGTCCCAAAGGGGTCTGAGGGTCCCGGTCCCCGCGGTCACCGAGGCGCCTGGACAGACTCAGGGCTGAAAAAACGAAAGCACCGGGCGGGAGAAAAGGCCCCGCGCGCCCCGCCCCCTTCCGCACCAGCCAATCAGCGACGGGGTCTAGTCGGCTGTTCCGCGGGCCAGCCGCTCCCCCCACTGTGCTGCGTGGCCGCCGCTCCGCCTTCCTGTCCCGGGTCTCCCCACCCCGTGTAGGAGCGCGGTGCAAACCGCAGACTGGAAGTCCTGTTTACAAGTTTGGAGAACAGCGAGAAGGAGGCTCTGTGCTGGCCGAGGCTCGGCCTCGGAGGCCCTGCATTAACCAGCCGCATCGCTGAGAACGCAGAACTGGGGACGAGCTTGTGACTACAGGCAGAGGAGAACGGAGGTGGGGTCCCCAGGGCCCTCGTGGAGGTTCCAGGAGAGCTGCAACATCTTCAGGCACCAAGCATGCAAGCAGTGCACATACATAACATGCATGCAAGCGAAAACACATGAAATCAAATGAATAAATCCAGTTAAGAAGTTTAAGAAAGAAACAAAGGTTTAATACAGCTGACACCTCCGATATGGAAACTTCTTCCGCCTTAGTCATCACGATAGATTACAGAACCTCTGCACCTTCCTGCCTCTCTAGACTTCTGGGGTCCCCATCTCCATTACCAAACCACTAAAGGCTAATGTCAGGACCTGCTCTGCCCTTCTCCCACTGCACCTCTGATGGCCTCCCCTCTCGCTTCCATGTCCTGGATCACTCCTAGATGCGTGTATACCAACCCTTGGCTTTCCCCCAAGCCCCACAGTTCCCCTGTCCTTGGATACCTATTGACCCTGTAGACAAATTATACTGAAAACAAAAGCCACCAGCTTTCTCCTCAGACCCTTCTTAGCCTGGAAATGATGTGTGACAAGTCACAGAAGCGATGTGCCTTCTCCCTGGTCTGCACCACTTGGGCCTTGAACCTCCATGGGTCTCTGTTCCTCCTCCTTCCTAAGTTTCCTTGACTCCCCTCTGTCTCCCCCACCTCCCCCCCAACATGGGTCATGGCAGCAGCGTCCCAATGCCAGCCTCGCTGCAGCTCTTCACGCCCACGGAATTCGTTCTCCAGGTAGTCGTTTTAATGATGTGCATCTAATTGCGAAGCTAATCCTATCATTCCAATCTGGAAAATTCATGACGGCTTTGCTTGCTCTTACACAATTCGAATTTCTCGGTATCTTCTATGAAGCCGCCTTGTCCCCTGTCACTTTCTCTAAAGAGCTTGTGCGGACATTTTTCCCCCCAGCGCTGAGGACCGAACCCAGGGCCTTGCGCTTGCTAGGCAAGCACGTGCGCTCTCCAAATTCTTTGGTGGGTAACGCATCTTAAAACCTCGGATCAAACGTCACTTCTCTACGTGGGTATGACGGAGGCCCGACTAGACCCTCTCGGAACGTACACCTGTAGAATCCGGTGGTTCCTTCGAGTAGATGGAAGCTGAATCCTTGAGTAACCCAGCAACTTCGGGTAGCACAAGGATCTGAGAAGTTCCCAGGGATGTGCATAGATGCGTGCACATTACAGCCATTATTCTTTCTCTGTCTGTCCAGTCTACTTTCTTGTCATACATTCATCCTCCCGAAGTCAGCGCAGAGCTGTCTCCACGAACAGCCTTGCCTTTCTTCCTGCCTGGTCTCACCTTACCTAATTACCCAATTAAATTTGTCTATAATTTGTCCTCAGAGTTTTCATTTTAATTCTTTCTTATGTTTTTTTTTTTTTTGAAGTGTCCAAGTCCTATTGTGTCTAAAAACTACAGTTTCTGGAGGGAAATCACTCTCTTATTTTGTAGGTACTACCATGTAAGGTATCAGCTGCTAAACGGGACAGGGGAAAGTCTGAGGTCTCAACTCTACTCAATTACGGGCTGCTAATAAAAGCTGGGAGAAGGAGTGGTCCTCCTCAGGGAAGAGGTTTCCAGGGCCCAAAAAGTCAGCCCTGAAAACTCACATACAAGTAAGAGTATGCAGATTGAACAGACTGTACTTAAGTTACAGACATGCAAAGAACACTTGGTGAGAAAAGAGTTCATGACTCTATAGGAGAGCAGGGCGGGGTGTACCGGAGGGCTTGGAGGGAGGAAAGAGGAAAGTGTTGTAATTATATTAGATTCTCAAATGTTTAGAAATGAAACATACAAGCAAGCAAGCAAACAAACAAAACCATTCCAAAAACAAAACAGAAACCTACAAGAAAGAAACTTCCAAATCCAGGGATTCAACTCAGGAAGCTGAATCTTTGTAACAACAATTTGAAATACGCAAAAGACATAAAACTTTAAAAAAGACAACAACAATTGATGCCATATCTGGTAAATTATAATTTTCAAATCTTTTTTTCTTCTTCCTAACTTGTCATGGGTTCACTGAGAGTAGAGCATTGCTCTCTGGGCCCTGACTCAGGCTTGAGACTTCTGCCAGCAAAAGGAATGGTGGTGTCCTGCTGTCCGAGTACTTGCCACCCTCTTTGGCAACAATTTGTTATTCTTTGCTCATTCTCTTTCCAGGACATGGCATCCCCAGGTGCAGCTGCTCCTACAGCCTGATCCAGAAAAAGGCCCGCGCAACCCTGTAGAGCCTGCCACTGGAGAACTGTTCCATGTTTGCTATCCTGTGTATCTGAGATTCCCCCACCCACCCTCTCTGAAATGGCTACTTAACAGATGACAAAATAATCATTCTAACTAATCTCAGCAGGTTAGGACACTGCTGGCCATTTCACCAATAGGAAAAATTTAAAACAATACAAATACTTGTATACAATAAATACAAAGACTTGCATAGGGTTTGAAAGAAAAGGCCAGGGTATGACAAGATGCCCTTTAATCACCGGAAATCAACCAGAAGCATCAGGTAAGAAGAAATTATGCTTTAGCATGCCTGAGCTAGTATGCAGACAAAAGGAAGTCTGTGGTGGTAAGGAACCTGGGACCCAAACTGTACAACAAATAATGAAGGCACTGGAGTAACTCGCGATTCATGATGTTGTGGGGAAAGACCCCGAGAAAGCATTCTGAATCTCTCATTTCGAGAACATTTATTTTTTCCTGGAAAAAAAAAAACAAGATCATTCCTTATTCACGCCTTCTTATATTCTCCAGTCACCCACTTACATTAATTGGTTATACCTATCTTCTTGCACTAAGCATTTATAACACTTTTTAAGTCATTAAATAAATATTTACAGTAACTAGAAATAGAAACATGCAAATAGAAACGGAACAGGCAGGGCAAATGGACAGATACTATCATTTACACAGTCCTTCTTCCATTGCGGGACTTTCAGCGGCCACCATGCTGGCCTCTTCTCTGTTTCCTGCACCTCTCTGCAATACGGCAGTGTGTTTACTTCCTTAACAGATGAGGGAACATTTTCTTCAACCTTGAAATCGGGGCTGACCTATGACTTCCTTGGAACAATATTAGGCAACAGATATGACATTGTGTCAGCTGGAGGCTAACATTACACAGTGTCAGAGCCTGAACAAGTCAAGCTAGCCTGAGGGGTGGAGTGACCCCACATGGGCCACTGTGGGGTCAGTGCTGTTCTTCAGGGTTAGGCCTTACATTTGTGAGAAAACTGCGGCAAGATCAGATGGTCTGACCCAGATGAGCAGAACATTGGCTAGTCTTTAACCAGCAGTGGTAAATGGTTGTTTTGCCATGCTAAGTTGCATTATATATATATATATATATATATATATATATATATATATATAATCACTGATACAGATTGTGGGAGCAGAGCGTCTAAGAACTGAATTCTAGACAAAAACTCTCAAGTGGAACAGGCCTATTTCCCTTTCCCATGGCATGCCCCTGGAGCATCTCTTCAAGGAATGCCTTATCCTGTGTGTGCTTAAGACAATCTCATCAAAAAACTTAGGTTTAGAATATTTCTTCACAGCCTTGATCTGTTTCAAAATGGCAGCTAAATATCCAGCAAATAAATGTCTAGTAAAATTCCCCTTGCCTCTCACCCGACATAGTCTAATTTAGCTATACCTTCTTGTCAGTGGTATTGCCATAATCCAAATGGCTATCCATTGGAACTCCTATAATGCCTGCCAATGCTTTCTCTCTTCTCCTTGCCAACTCTAAGTCTTGCTCCTATGCACTCCCAAGAATGCCACTTCATTGGATATACGCCCTTTTTGTGTATCTGGAACATGGTTGAACACATGGAAATAGATTGTTTTTAAAATTACTTTAATTATTGGGTTTAAATTTTGTATAGTCCCTTATCTTGGTGTGTGTTTCCTTCTCAGCCAATAGCAGCTCTGTAAGAGCCCCCGTACCTTGCAGCTTGTTGACATACAAGGTACATGCCACGTTGTAAACTTGCTGTTTGCATATAATATGTTTCTTTCCAAAACACTTTGTAGAGACTGGCCATGAACTGCCAAACCAAATTCTTTCAATTAATGACAAGTAGTAAGTACATCATGCAAAATTTTACTAAACATTAAAATGCTAAGGATGGAGAGATGGCTTAGTGGTTAGGAGTATATTCTGCTTTTAGAGCGGGCTAGGGTTGAGTGCCCAGCACCCACACTGGGCAACTCACAACCATCTGTAACGCCAGTTTCAGGCCCAAGAGATCGCATATCCTCTGGCCTCTGAGCGCACTTGCATGCGTGTGGTGCGCATAAACTCATGCGCGTATTCATATCAAAACAATAAATATAATTTGTGAAGACTTTTACAATATTCTTGGACTTAACAGGAAATCTACCACTGGGAAATAACCAGCTATGTGTGAAAGGTTTGTGCTGGTGGAGGGCACTGTTACCAGAGCTCCATTTGTATCCGTGAAGAGTCGTCCAGCTGACAAATCAAAGCACAATTCATGTGACAGAATATCAAAGTTATGCTGACAAAGACTATTTAGTTACATTGGAAAACATCCAATTAACAGCTAACTAAAATAAATAAAAAAATAAAAATAAAAGCAGTCTGTATTGTAAGAACCCTGCAAATATAAATAAACAAAGCCTAGGGCAGCTAGTCTTGGAATGCTAACGTTGAGGTGGTGGATCACGTTCCCCTACATTTTTAAATGCCCACTATCCCCGGAGGGGCAGCCTGGCCGAGCTTTAGGACCCCACGGGCGGCCCGGACGGTGCTCGCCGCCGCGGGGGGTGGAGGCGGCTGCTGGGAAGAGCCGCACCACGTGCTTTCGGGGAAACCAGCCGGCACCGAGAAGCCGCGGCTCTGCGAGGAAACCGAAAAGCGAAAGCACCATCCCGCGGGCAGTGCGCAGGCGCGGCCCGGGGGTTTCCCACAGCCTGCCCGCCACGCCCCTCCGCACGCCACGCCCCTCCGCCACGCCCCCTCCGCACCGCGCGTCTGCGGGACTGCGGAAGGCTCTCCCCCGCGTGGAGAGCTGCGGTTGCGTGGGCGGAGGGTCCTCGTTCTCCTCGTCCTTCCCTCCCGTGACTCTCTCCCCCCTCCCCGCGTGCACACGGGCTACCCCCAGGTCCTGAGCCAGAGATGGGGTGTGAGCGCCTGGTTGGCTACAGGAGCAAGGGCAGGGGGGCAGGCACATCCTGTCCTGGTGTTTTCGTGACCCCTGCCACCCAGGGTGATCACAGACGTGTGGAAGAACCAGAAGGGATGAGAATCGCTTAGTCACTGGAAAATGATTCTGACTTCGGCTGACAAAGAAAAGGCTCTGGGCCCTGCCTGTCGTTTTTATGACTTCTCTGAACCTGGGAGGCAGAGAGTTTGAGTCCTGTAGCTTTCCTCAGCGAATAAGAACGGATGGGTGACAATTGCAGCAGTCTAGGTAGAGTGTGGAGGATCTGCCTAAGTGGCAGAGAGGACCCACACACCCCACTTGCACACCCCGACATACAGTTGATACATAAATCCCACAAGGAAAAACCATGTTTATTTCCCAGGTTGCAACTCTGGACTAGCAGGATAATACGCAGAGCCCAGGGCAAAATGAAAATGTGGGGCAAGTGCAGAACCTACTAAGGATTTTTGAGGCAAGGCATGCAGCCACTCAAGAACAGACTCCAAATGCCCAGCCCCACCCCCTCACCTCTCACCCCCATCCCCCACCCCCCACCCCCGCAGAAGCCATTCCACAAGGACAAAGACGGGGTGGGGGTATTCATTTAAAAAGAATCCCTGTTAGATGTTCATTTGAACACAAACTTAGATATAAGGAAGCAAGTTTTATACCACCACTCCCGGGTTTTATTCTCTTGGCTTTCTACAGCAGTGGCAATAGAATCCAGAGCCTTTCGCTTTCCCCACAGAGGGCCCTACATAATTTGGTCCCATCTGCCTATTTCCTCCTGTTATCTCACTCTGTCAGTACTTCAGGCTCCTTCCCTTCACCCTTGCCTTCCTGGGTTCGTGAAATACCCCAAGTTTTTAACCTACTGGTCCTTGGGATGCTGGCTAATGGGCCAAGTTCATGGGCTGCCCCCCTGCTGTATTTAGCTGTGTCACCTCCTTGTAAAGGCCTCCACTGATCACTTCTTCCAATAACGTTTTATAATCCTCATAACACTTAAGTCTGCCCCTCTGTATTATTGTCTGTTTTCATTTATCCTTACCAGAGCATAGCCATTTCAGGAGAGACTTTCGCTATGCTACAGCTTTGCTCAGCTCACATGTCATGAAAGAAACCTACAGCCTCAATGTGTCTCTGTGTGCAATTGAAAGGGCCAAGCAGATGCCATAACAGGCTGCTCAGTCTTTCTCAGAGATCAGGCCTCAATTTCAGTTTCCTGATACTTGAGTAAGCAGTTTCTGGGAGGGCCATGAACAAAAGACACGGTTCTTGCAGTAGCTCCCTTTCTGCACGTATTCTGACTGCTCAAGGTTCAGCCAATTGTTTACTGTCTGGGACCCCTCCCCAACTTAGAGGTATATGTTCATGAGTCAAGGACAGAGCCTGGGCCACTGAATCAGCCCCCACAGTCAGTACGTGCTAGGCCAGCCAGCCTCCATGACAGCTCAAGGACAGAGCCTGGGACTTGTCCAGGCCTGCCCCAAAATGGTAAATGTAAACCCCAACTAACCCTAGCCAATTAAAAGTTACTAACATGATTGCCTCTCACATAAACCAATCCCGAGTCTGTTCCTATGAAGTCTGTAGACCCCAAGCCCCTTTGCTTTAAAAACCCTGCCCCATTGCTACTCAGGGTCTCTCTTGCTCTGCTGCTGTGTCAGACCCTAGTTAACTTGCAATAAAAAGACTCTTGCTTTTGCATCAGATTTGTTCTCTTGGTGGTCTTTGGGGGACTCTGGATACAACATAATGATCACCTTCTCCCCTATAAATACATAGAGTGATACTGTGTGCTCACCATGGGAGAACTGAGTGAATAGATACAGAAATTGTTATGACTCAGGTGGGAAATCCTGCATGAGAAAGGCAATGTTTGATACAGAGCAGTTCTCAGGATTATTTCTAATGCATTTCTATCATTAACACTGGGGGAGGGATCACAGGCTAATTCAACTGTTCAGACCTTACAAAGGCCCTTAGGCCTACTGGGTTGTGCATATATACTCTGAAAAACTTCCCTACAGAATATAAATGTGAAAGCCAGTCCTTTGTACCGCCCCCACACTCACTGCCTGTTTAGCCTGTCTGGATGGTTTCTATATTTCTTTGCATCTGTAGAATAGCTGTTTAAGGCAATGACTGTCAATCCTGACAGAATGTTGTGTGGGCCTTGCACAAGTGGCAATGGACATAGGTTTAAGGAAGGCAGGGTTAGGGAATATTTCAGGGACACTGGGTTCACCTGTGAATGGACAGACATGGGGGCTGTTAGGTACACATGGGAGATATCTAAATCAAGGCAAAGCTGGGAGTTAATAACACATGGTTCTAGATCATTTATCAGAGCTTAGAAGTTGAGCTTGAAGCAACATTGAGAGGAAGTGTGTTCAATGCCATATCGAAAACAGGTGTGTTGTGGTTAGACAGGATGTGTACAGGAGACTGTTCTGTGAGTTTAGAGTTGTAGGTATCATAGAGAGAATTCTAACTTGGTCTTGCAGGCCAACCAAGAAGCAAGAGAAGGGATGAGCCATTGTTGTTGTTCTTGTGTTCAAGCACTGGCATTAAGATTAGATTGTGCTGGATTCTGGGGATAGTCCTGCTAACAGGGCTGTCCTTGTCCCATGCCTGCAGAAGACACATGAGATGTGCACTTGCTGGGGGACTTAGGGGAAGCTGTAGAAAAGGCGTGAGCTGAGCCTTCCTCCCACATGCTGACACGCGAGCACATTTGGCAGAGAGGGGGCTATTCGGAGCCCGAAGCATGTGTGAACATTATCCAGGGGAGAGGGTCGGCAGAACAAGACTGGAGAACTGAAAACAGCACGGGGAGGTGAGGTAGTCAGAGCCTCACAGACTTTGGAAAGATCTGTTAAGAATCATTGTCCTTATTCAAGGTTTAATGTTAAATATACTTTTATATTATGGACCCTTTTGGCAGTCTGACAAAACCTATGAACATCTCAAAGCATAATGTCTTCAGTGAAAATTCATAAGATTAAAAAGGAAACCAGTTACAATATATATAAATAGAAATATATATCTAGTGAACTTGGTGATACATAGAACCAGACTGAGATCACCTATGTGACATAATGTAAGTGCTTCTTTATGAGTGGCCTTAACTGGGATCTAGCAGAGGGGCTGAGGAATGCAATTCCTAAACTGTGCTTAGTGTATACAATATTCCGAGGTGACTAGGACTGTGACCTGAGACACAGGTGGCATGGGCTATGATTTGCTGCCTTAAACTCAAAATTGATGGAAATCTCAACTCAGCTAAAAGTTAGTGGAAATAAAGCTAGCAGTTCAAATTCATGAGCCCCTGAATTCTATCCCTCTACTCCAGCAAAATGTGGAGAGTTAGGGGTCACCCAAAGATTTGGAGCAGGAGTGAAAGGATTCCATTTTTATTTTTGTTACTGTATGATGTTTGGATGTGTGAATGCAGTCCCACGTGTGCACAGAGACCATGCGGAGGTCAGAGATGAACTTGCAGGAGTTGCTTTTTTCTTCCCACCTTGTTTTTGAGGGTTCTCTTGTTTCTACCAGGCTGCACACTCCAGGCTGGCTGACCACTGAGTTTTTACACACTTCTCCGTCTCTGCATCGGTCACAGATGCAAGCTGCCGCATCACATTTGTTATGTGTGGTCTTGGGACCAAACTCAGATTGTTGGGCTTCTGCGGTGAGTGAGTTTTGTAGCTTTATCACAATATGATTTATTTTGTAGCTTTATCGCAGAGTCCTCTTCATAAGGATCCAGATAGGTCTATGCTTTACAGTGATTTCATAACCCTATGGATTTGTTAGAATTCATACTGACACAATACAGAGTTCATTTTATTGGATATTAATTATACTGAGAAGCCAGATTTAAAACATGCAATCAGTTGAATCATTAAATGTTCAGGTTCAACTTTTAAAAGGTATCTGCCCTTTGTCAGAAATTGGCGCAAGTGTGAACAGTACCCAATCTGCTAAATCTGAACTGTGTCATTATTTACTCAATGGCACAGAAAAGTCCTATGCTTGACCCAAAATTTTATCCCTTCTACTTCAGGGAGTGCACGGGCCTCCTGAACCACGTGAGGTGAAGAAAAATCCCTTAGTTGCACACGAATGTAGAGGCCAGAGGACAGTCTTGAATGCCAGTCCTCAAGTGCTCCCTCCCTTTCCCTTGAGATTCGGTTTCTCACTGGCTTGGAGGTAACCTAGGAGCTGAGGCTGTCTGACCAGTGAGCCTCAGGGGTGCTGCCTTCCTAGCTCTGCAGTTACAGATGGATGAGTGAGTGTGTGTGTGTGTGTGTGTGTGTGTGTGTGTGTGTGTGTGTGTATGTGTGTGTGTGTGTGTGTGTGTGTGTGTGTGTGTGTGTGTGTGTGTGTGTGTGTGTGTATGTGTGGGTGTGTGTGTGTGTGTGTGTGTGTGTGTGTGTGTGTGTGTGTGTTTACTGTGGGTTTTCAGCCTTTAAACTCCAGTTCTGGTGCTAGCATGAAAACAGTTTACTGACTGAACTATCTCCCTAATCGAAGTGATATTAAAAATGATTTGGAAAATGTGTATCTGTGATTGGTCTGAGGCCAGTGAGAGGAGAAGGGAAAGATTTTGAAATCAAATCATCTGTATCTTATTTCATTAAAAGCATCTTATTTGCCATCAGCTTGTTATGGACTGAAGGTTTGCGTCTCCCAAGTTCACATGCTGAAATCAAGGTTTAAATCGGAAATATTCCCACTGATTTATACTTTGAATGCTTGGTTCTGGCCACTGTTTTGAAGGTTATGGATCTTTTAGGAGATGGGGCCTAGCTGAGGAAGTAGGTTATCTGCCTTTGGAGGTTCAATCTACTCTTAGTTCTGACTTGCCTTTTCTGATGTCTGTCTGCCACACTGAGAACAGCCTTGCCCTTGCGTCCTCTGGAGTTGCTCCTCAATGTGTCCCCGCCATGATGGGCTGACAACGAGAGCCAGCTAATGTCCCCTCCCTGCTTCTGTCGGGGATTAGGTCACAGAAGCTCTACCCTGTGGCTCTCCCCAAGATGAGCTCTCAGGAACGGGACTGTCACCCTCACATGAGCTCCTGGGACGCTCTCTGCTGTATGATGACACAAGAAGATGAAACGTTGACTTTCTGCAGCCCGGAAGTGGGAGAACCCACCCCTGTTGACATCTGATCTTATACTTCCAACTTTTGGAATGGTGAGAAGAAGTAAGTTCCTGTTGCTGGAGCCACACCGTCATGGTACTTTTATAGCAGTCTAAACTAAACCACAGTTAAACAGAAAAACCCGTGGCAGTAGGGTTTGGTGGAAATATGCTCCAAATTCCATCCTGTTGCATTTCTAGCTTGTGGTCCAGTTTAAATTAGACTAAACAGGAATCTCCTCTGGCCAAATCCTGTCACCCCAAAAGATGATCTCTGGAGTACAAGCCTCACTTGAGGAAAAATCTTGCAACTGTGGAGTCAAGAACTTGGTTTGGGGGGCTAGTTGTGTACTGTGTTCACAAAGGAGCCAAGTTAGGTTCCCTGAACCCATACCTGGTGGCTTACAACTGCCCATAACTGCAGCTTCAGGGAGATCCAATACCCCTGGAGCCTGAGGGTACTTACACTTATGTGCACATACCTGCCCTAGGTTAAAAATAATACAAACTAAGCTTAGAAAGAGAACTTATTTTGATTTTCCTGGACGCAAATAAAAATAACCACCTATTGAACTCATAAGGCAACGCCTCCTTCTAGCAGAGAGAGCAAACCCTCCTTCCAGCCCAAACAGCACGTGATGGCTATGAACACACAGGGAACCTTGGCATTCTGTCACCAAGCTCTATTTTGAAAACTTTTTACAATGTCTTCTGGGTAGTTATGAATTTGTGGCACTTCTCAAAAATACCAGGGAATGAGAAGCTTCTAAAACCCTGTTGCCATCTTAGTCCAATGCAGCATTTCCTGGTAGGACATTACAAGCTTGCTCTACCACCCACATTTATAGTATTTCCTTCCATTTGACTGTCAGTTTCAGGCGACTTCAGGAAGCTGATTTCCAGAAGGCAGTAGGAACTGAGAATGACCTGATGTTGGCCTGGTCCTTGTCACATACTCAAGACACCATCAAGAGCAAATGGATAAAGGACTAGGTTTGGGACAGGTGGCAGGCTGCTCCCTAGAGGCAGCTGGCAGCTTAGCTAGGAATGTGAGTGAGCACCAGAGATAAGGATAACTGGCTGTGAGTGTGTGTGTGTGTGTGTGTGTGTGTGTGTGTGTGTGTGTGTATGCATGTGTGAACATGAATACATACACATGGAAAGGCCAAAGGCAGAGTAAGCAATGACATCATGGACCATAGTCAGGCTGAAATAATGCCCAAAGTACCCTGCAGTTTATAGACTTGTGATGCCTCTCAGTCAAGCACCTCCCTTCTCTCTACCACAGACTGAAAGGTCTTGCCCCCTCCGTAGTCTCAGGTTAAGTTACCAGGACCAGAGACAGTGGAATCAGAAGGGATTGCTGAACCCATCCAATCCAACATGTTCTAAAGATGGGAAGTATGCAACCTACAGGTGATGTCAGGAATCCCAGGTACAGGCTGCTATCTACATCCCACTCTGCATTTCCTGAGACTTCTACCCATCTGTCCATGTGCAATGCCTTTAATGTTAGAGCATTTATGTACAGGGATGACTCTGGATCTTTCTTCCTACTGAGAGACCCAGCCTGGTAGTGGTAACAGTAGCTGTGAGCATCACAGATGTGATGAGGTTGGCCTGGCAATCTGGAGGCTTTATGATTCAACCCTGGGGCCTGTGAATCTCTGCTGTTCATGTCCCATCATCCCCTCATCTTGGATCTACTTTGATGATTCTTATCTGGGTTTCCAGCTAAACCTTCCTGTGGTTTTGAATAATTCAGACATGATACTGTATTCTTGACCCACCCTGAAATGTGAACATAGCTTCCAGAGCCAAAATAATAAATAAGACCTGAGAAATAACGTCAGAAACAATGCATGCAAAGCAGTCTTCTGTTATATTGTCACGAACATAGGTTTCTCGAAGCTGTCTTTTCCTGCGTGTTTATCTGAAGCTTTGGTCTTTAGCATTTCGGTCATGGCACTCCCAGTTAGGGATATTACCTAGTGAGAGGAAAGGTTCGGATTTGTGCCATTTTCTAGAAACCGGTGTTTACAAAGCTGAAGAAATGAATTGTGGACTTTGGCAAAGAACAGTGTCTGTTTTCATCTGCTCTCTTCCTGGAAGAGTCGCTTTATACCATCATTCAGAATACGGAGACTTCATCTAAGATTGAAAACAGAAATGATTGTTAAGGAAGCTGGTTTGCAAATGAATCAGTTTTGAGGGAGTAAACACTCTTCTGTCTACTAAACAATCTGTAATCTTTCTACCAATTAACCAAGAATTCATTAAAGTAATTAGGGCTGATCAGCCTGAAATAAAAGGTGTAATTTGAGTTGATTAAAAACTGCGCTAAGAAGTCCACTCACCAGGCAGGCAAAATGGCTCAGCAGGTGAAAGCCCTTGCCCCAAAGGCCCCAAAGTTTGTTCAACACACAAACACACACAATAATTAAAAACTAAAAACCCACTCATCACACTAAAAATAATAGGAAATGGGTACAAAATATGGCAAAACTTCAGATAGATAAAAGTAACTTGGTGAGTTAAGGACATTCAACATTGGAGTAAGCCATGGGTTTTCCATCCTTGGAAGTCTTGAAGAATTTAATACCTTTTGACTTTTAGCCAGGAACCAGTTTCCTGGGGATCCAGATCCCTGCAAGGTTTTGTTCACCTGATGTATTCGCATGATATATTTACCTTATGGAAACTGGGGCTGTTAAACCCTTTTATGGCACTGGGGGATGGAAACAAATAGAATGAATCCCAAGTAATATTATAGATGATGACACAGTTCTTAAAAAAATACTTATGCTTGGGCTGGAGCGATGGCTCAGCAGTTAAGAGCAATGGTTGCTCTTCAAGAGGACCCGGGTTCAATTCCCAGCACCCACGTGGTAGCTTACAACGGTCTGTAACTCCAGTGTCAGGGGATCGGACACCTCCACAGCAATGCACATAAAGCAAAGTTAAATAAATTATTTTAAAAATACTTGGCTTCTACTGGTTCTTCATGCGCTAGATGGAAGGGCCACAGAGACTGGCTATACAACAACCAAGAGAAGTTGGAACTTGTGGTTCCTGAAGTTCTTAAGAGAATTGCCAGAGTAGACTTACAGACCTTGGTTGTGTGTGTGCTGGGGAGTGGTATGGCCCATGGCTGTACCAGAAAGAGGTACAGGGATATTTGGCCCTCTGGTGTTGTGGTAAACACCCTAAAGCAGTTCTATCAAGCCACAGTGTTTGCTCTTGGTATCTACATACTTAGCAACATGCATGCCACACCAACAGCACCTTCTGTTATAGATAGGCTCTTGAACTTGGGCTAGCAACCATGCTTTCTCCTCACCAGGCAGTGCTGCGAACCCTGGGATTCACATTTGTTTCATTGCAAACACCCTAGACCATTGAAATGGGAAGGACATACTGCAGTTTCAATTGTGGTGGGGCTCAGGTTTTCTCTCAGCACAGCATATACACTCGGAGACATGGGGAGAAGGTCTGAAGGAGATTGTGGCTCCATGGTGTCGCTGCGGCTTAAAGAGACAACGGAAGAGTATTACAAGGGTTATAACATAATAGCTCATGGTAACCTGCTGTGTCCAGGACTCGCTGAGCGCTTTATCTCTTTGTGACACTGAGCTGCCTAATTCATCACTTCATATCAGAGCATTCAATCTGCTATGGAATATATGGCATATAAAAAGGCAGCTTTATAATTCCAGCCTTAACAAACTGGAGAGTGTGCCCTGAAGACTAGCTTTATGTGTTCAAAGAAATGAGACATAAAATGCTTTATTGGGCATTAAAAATGCTTTATCCTCTGTTATATGTGCTCTGATCTGTCCTTAAATCTTTTAGGAAAGCCTTTTGAAAAAATCAATTCAATAATAAATATTTTACATGTGACTAAAGTTACTCACATTGTTGAAATAGGGATAAAAACTGAAGGAACATAACCTTTGTCTCCCCGTTCTGTTGGCCTTGAGACTGAAAAAGAAAGGCACAATGTTGGGGAGAAATGTTAGCATTATTGGTAAAATTGGAAATGAAACATCTAGGAAAATATCTGCAATGCTCAGAAGAAAATAAATAATGTGGATGTCTCATAATTCACAAATACTTTTAGTTGAATGGAAGAAATAGCCACACAGGCAAACATGAAATGCAAGGGCAAACATCAAGACTCTTAGCAGGCTGATGTGACCTCAAACATTAATGACTCTAACATATCTGAAGACAACTGAGACTCTCCATCACCTGCCCTTCATGTTGCATTAAAGTCCAGCAGTTGTATCTTCTTTATTTGTGTATTAGGAAATTTATAGTGCTGTAGTGTCTCCCAAAGGTCCTTGCCATAAAGGCTTGGTTGTCAGTCTGTGGGGCAACTGGGGAGTAGTAGGACCTTTCCAATGTGGGGCCTGGAGGAAGGAAAGTCACTGGGTGTGTGCTTTATAAGGAATATTGAGACATCATCCTCTTTCTTCTCTGCTTCCAGGTCACACACTCCCACCATGATGTCTAATTGCAGGCCTAGAGGTGATGGGGTCAACCTCCATAGACTGAACCTTCCAAACTGTAAACCCAACAAATCTCTGTCTTTGACTGACACATATAGGAACACAGTTCTTTTCATTTTCATTAGGACACCAGTTATAACCTTATTACTACACAGAGGTTTTGAAGCATGTACACCAGCTTGCCTAGAAGTAACATTGTACCATGACAACCACCACAGTCCAACAGTAATGGTAATGGGCAAACCTTGGTCTTCCCAGCTGCACCATGCACATGGCACATGGCAGTACAGTGTTCCACTTTTAATTTGTTGTACTGACACTTGTGTTTTGTTCTCTTAGGCATAGAGTGATGCTAAAAGCCTGTCCTCTGTATTTGTCTTCTTCTGTATTTTATTTCTTTCAGATAAAGTTGGGTGGCAATAAGTTACACTTTCTGTGGTAGCTGTAGGATATTCCACAAGACTGTGCTCCTCTAGTCACAGCTGAAGAGCCTTAGAGACCTATACTGTTCTCCCTCGGTTCCTGTAGGGAACTGGGCTCTAGGACCCCTGCAGACACTTAATCCACAGTGCTCAAATCCTTTGTGTACAATGGCGTTGCATTTGTTTTGAATCTAAGCACACCTGTCTATATGCTTTAAATCACTTCTAGGTTTCCTACAATACTGCTTCAATATAAATGATGTTTTAATAGTTGTTATCCTATGCTGTTTATAGAAGAAAGAAAAGGTTTACACGTTCAATGCAGTTGCAATTTTTAAAAGCCATTTTTGATCCTTGGTTGGCTGAGTAAGATGTGTAAACTGTGGACACAGAGGCCAACTGTGCTTTCATGAGAGAATGGTGAGCCCCCTTACCTCAGACAGCTAATTTTATGAATTTTCTTTATGTATTCAATATTTACTGAATGCCTATTTGGACAGTTACTCCTCTAGACCCTTAGGGTACGTGGAAGAAAAGTTTGCCAAGGTAGGAGAATGAAGCACAGATCCCCATGTCTCTTCTTTGGCAGAGAATAAACACTCTGAGTAAAGATTACAGTAAGGCCAGATGGGGCATATGACTCAGTGTTAAGTACTAGCCTAGTAGTCATCAAAGCCTGAGTTCCATCCTCCCTCTCTCTCTCTCTCTCTCACTCTCTCTCTCTCTCTCTCTCTCTCTCTCACTCACACACACACACACACACACACACACACACACACACACACACACCACAGTAAAGCAGAAAAACTTAGTTTTTTAACTCTCAAGTTCCTTTACAAAATACAGGTCTCCAGACCTGCTGCATTTTTGCAATCACTGCCCTCTCCCCCCCCCCCCCCCCCACCTCTCCCCCCACCTCTCCCCCCACCTCCCCCGCCCCCAGCCACAGAAGTACAAGGATCAGCACTCCTCTTTGAAGGAGGATGAACTCCAGGCTCTACACAGGACTGGTTTGGCCATGGTGAAGTCTAGCTGCAGCTATGAACGTTACTCTTACTAACCACTGACACAGCACTTAGTTTCCTTAGACTCTGCCTCCATCTGACCCTAGGATATTACAAAGGTCCAAGTAATGAAAAGGAGGAACTTCCTTCTCTTTGTTCCGATTTGCATCATTTTCCAAAACCTCAAGAGAAAAGTAAACACAAAGGGCATCACCTTCGCAAGGCTGGGAGCTGTAGTGTTTCCCGAAGGCTTTGTCTTTGGGAATGTCGGGGTAGAGGTACTTGAGAGGGTTCTCAGGAATGTTCTCAGCCATAATGACCTTGTAGTCACGCAGGATGTCAGCGAAAGGCAGAGCCGACAGCCGGCCTTTGTTGTAGGGTTCTACAGAGTGGAATCTCACTTCTCCTGAAAACACAGAGACTGGAACGTTTCTTTGTGGTCATTCCCCCTACCCCTGGTATCTCCATAGCTAAACGGTGTGGTGGTATTGTGTTCCCCAAAATAGTGTGCACCCTAATAAATTTATCTCGGGTCAGAGAACAGACAGCCACTAGAACACAGCCAAAAATGGTGGCTAGAAAATGGGTCAGAGCAAGCCATAGCAGAAGCTGGGTGGTGGTGGTGCATGCCTTTAATCCCAGCACTTGGGAGGCAGAGCTAGTGGATCTTTGTGTGTTCAAGGATACAGTCAGCATGGAGACAGACGCCTTTAATCCCAGAAAGCAAGCCTTTGATCCCAGGGAGTGACAGCAGAAGTAGAAAGATATATAAGGCATGAAGACCAGAAACTAGCAGCATTTGGCTGGTTCAGCATTTTGGCTGGTTAAGCTTTTAGGCTTTGGAGCAACACAGTTCAGCTGAGATTCATTTGGATGAGGACTCAGAAGCTTGCAGTCTGAGGAAACAAGACCAGCTGAGGAACTGGTGAGGTGAGGAAACTGTGGCTTGTTCTGTGTCTCTGATCTTCCAGCATTCACCCCAATACCTAGCCTCAGGTTTTATTTTTATTAATAAGACCATTTAATATTCCTGCTACAAAAAGGTATGAGCTTTTGAAGTCTGGCCAGTGCAGACTGTATGTGCAATAGAGGGTGGCAAGGTAGGTTTTCAGAACTCACAGGTACCTGGTTATAGGCCAGCTGGACCAACTTATATTCAAACCAATGAGTGAGTGTGACTACATACCATTTTCAGAGTGGTCCACCCAGGTGAAGGTAATCCCTCCAAGATGGCTCTCACTGAATCTTAACAAAAATGTCCCGGGCATTTTATCCTTGAGCAGAAACCTCTCCTTTTCTTTGCTAACAAAGCCCATGATGTACCTAAAATAAAAGCAAGGGCAAGATATGGTCTCATCTGATTATTGCTGCATCTTCATTTATTTCATTCATAAAGAATAGACCGAACTCTCGTATCATTACACAATTCATATATATTAGACAATACATGCATATAGGATATATGTACAATCTATTATTATAGAATAGATAATATTATAGAATAGTCTCTGTAGAAGCTACAATTGTGTTTTTTTCTCCTAAATACACTTTTTTAAAAAAAGGAAAAAAGATAATTAAAGCAGAAAAAAAGTATTCATATGATCAAGAGAGTCTGTAAACTCACCCATCAATCCAGAGGGGAAGAATGTGTTTTTTAATTAGATCCAATATTGCTTCAAGCCAGGTCCAGAAGGTAAATGGTTTGCCAGGCAAATGTTCCTGTCAGGAGGAAGGTGCACATCCATGACTTAAGCCACACCCTGACAGAACTCATTCTAACTTTGACAAATGTTCCCTGTGAGCAGGACAGGACTTTGTGTTAGTCACCCTCATCCAGGAACTCCTCCAAAGCATAGGTGCCTTAGAAAGCAGCATCATGACCAAGAACTTCCTAGACAACACCCCCCACTGCCGTTTGTACCTTGCAGAACTTGGCCCAGGTGAGGTGACCATCACTGTAGTTAGACTGAACTAAAATGAAAGAAAACAAATTAACAACAGTGAGACTTTTCATTCTGTGCTTGATTTAGTTCCCCCGCCCCCTTGCAAGCATCTCTCATGGACTTGCAATGGAGATACAATGTCTGTGTGCTATGGAGGGTCTGATGTGTCATCCTGGTGCCTAAGAACTCAGGATCTGTAAACTGCTTTATGAGGGAGGAGCCGACAATGGCTTTAGGAAGCTCCATGAATAGGGGAATGAGCTGGCAGAGGGCTAAGTGAAGCCATCCCAGGAAGGAAGAACAATGGAGGACAAGGAGCTGTGGGAAGAAACAGCATAGGGCGGTGACTTGCCTGTTAAAATGAAAAGAACGGACTAGAAACCATTTAAGTAATAAGCAGCAGCAACTATTTTGACCTAGAACACTGAAAAGGTTACTACTAGAGAAAGTCTAAGGAAACTAACTACATTTCTGTGGATAATTTGCTAAAGACACTGAGATTACAGTTGCAGTTCCTACTAATCTGTGCTACTGCTGGTAACATACTAATATATTTAAAAGCGTTAGCTACTCATTAACAAAACTTTACCAATAGCTACTGCTGCTGTTTATGAATTCAGGATAAAAAATTATGTTCAGTAAGTGTTTAAATTGTCCAAAAGACCAGATGTATCTGAATGCCCACCGAGGAGCCAAAAGGTGCGCATGGCAAGCAAGCCAGCATCGGGCTTTGGTACTAGTTTAACGGCAAATGCACATGCATTCAGTGTAAGCTCTCCCTGGTGCTGAGGGTGCTCGCTTGTCAAAATTCGGGTATCTTTAAGCAACTCAGGCAAAGCTTAGACTGACGTTAGTACATGAAGTGCTGATGACGTCTGCAAAATCCAGACACTGAAGCTTCCTTAATGTGCAGAACTAAGTCATTGCTGGTGTGTTTAAACTTCTGTTACAGTTCCTGTACTTGACCTAGTGTGTTCTAGCTGGCTAACATCACCCCGAAAAGCTTCACAGTGTATTCAGAGGAAGTGGTTTAAGCACTTCTAGAAACCAGAGTGTGGGTGGAAAGGAAGGAGCACCGGCCTGGCTCACAGTGTGGCTCTGCTGCCTCCTGGCTGTGTGGTGAGGCTGTGACCCCTGAGCCTCAGTGTCCTCAAACCAAGACACTACTGTTGGCCCCAAGGAACACTGTGAGAATTAAAAGTAAAATAACACTTAACCCTGTGCAGGCAACACATAGTAGGTATTCGGTGAATTGTGACAGTCATCACTCTTACCAATGGTAGTGACGTAACCGCTTTAAAACACTCAGGTGCCACAAACAGGCAAACCCTCCGCGCCTATAGCTCTCACCTGTGAGTTTCTCTGCCAGCATGTTGAGCTGGTCTGAATTAAGGCCACGACCAACATAGGACGAAAACTGCCAGCTCATCACTTCCAGGAGTTGACTCAAAGTGACAGATGGAGGATTATTAAAGAAAACCAAGTTCTGAAATAGAATCATGGTGATTGTATCTGTTAATCGCATGGGGAACATCACATTGAACACATCGCAGTCCTGATTTAAATTCAGGGTCAAGGGAAGTCAACAATACAGACTGTCAATCTTTTTGGTGCGTTTGTTCCTTAATATAATACAACTCGGGATCCGTCTTTCCTGATAAAATCACTTGTTTCCTGACTGCCAACTCAACTAGCAATCAACTTACACAAGTAGTTACTGTAACTGGACAGACAACCTTCCCCGAAATACTATCCATCTTAAACATGTTTAATTGCCTCATCATGAGAGAGGGCATCCAACAAAGATCACAAGACAGGAAGAAGAGAAGGGAAGTGGAAGAATTTCTAGGGATGAGGTTTTCTCCTTGAGAAGTATGTCTGGAAAATGACCAGTGAGGGCAGAGTCTAATTAAGGGATGAGAGCTTGGAGTTTGAAGGAACAGAGGGTTAATAAGTCAGTGTTAGTTGCCTGGTATGAAGTCGTGAAGAGGCTGTGACCTCAGTGTCCAGATCTGGGAGAGTGCGTGTGGTGGCCTTGGCAGTTTCCTAGCAGAATGTTGCTAAGGAAATCCAAGTGGGGTGCTGCACCGAAACTGGAGGACAGAATCACCTCACTTTCCTCCCATTCCCCAAGGTTGGAAGAGAAAGTGTCATTTAGTGCCGAGGGCTTTTCTTGGTCTTAGAGACTAAAGAATTATCCCGTAGATTCTTTGGCCCAGGAGGACTCTTAGCCCCCAACAGCCTTTCTCTTCGAAGTTGATCTGTCTCAGATGCCCGGGCATCTGGGGATGGGGGTGAACAGGGCTGAGCTATTGATCTGTCTCAGATGCCCGGGCATCTGGGGATGGGGGTGAACAGGGCTGAGCTATTGATCTGTCTCAGATGCCCAGGCATCTGGGGATGGGGGTGAACAGGGCTGAGCCAGTTTTGGAATATTCCATTAAAAGGAAAAGGCACAGAAAGAGGACTCATTTAGTGATTAATCATTACACAGTCACCCAGTGGAAATAATTCTTCTGGCAGAAACTGGTGTGTGTAAAGAAGGATGGTTTATTTTAGCTGTTTCTTCTGGAATTAAATATTTGTCAACACAACACACAGTTTGGGGTTTCATTGTCTCTGTCTTAAGAACAGAGCAAGAGGGAGTGTAGAAATAATCCTTTTTTCTTTTTTCCCTTCCCTGATTTTCATGTAAAAACATCTATAATGGGCACAGTGACTAAGTCCAGTTTGGTCAAGTGCCTCAAATGACCACCAGATGGCACTAACATCCAGCCTAAACCTTAGAGAGGCTCAAATCTATACCTAATCAACTGCAAAATTTGTGCTGCCAGAACTCAGGCAAGATTGATGGATATCCTGGCTGCTTATTTAGAAACTAATTCTGTGCCTTTCTAGAAGAGACTGAGAAAAAGTGTGCCGAGAGTTAAGGTAGTCAGACATCATGTTCTGGCAGCAATTAGACAGAAAGTTCTGGAACAAGGTGTTTCCCCGCAGTCCAGTTAGCATAGCCACAGGACAGTCAGAACTCATAGTGACGCAGTCGTGGGGCCGGTCAGAACTCAGGAATGGCCAGCACCTGCCACAGCCACTAGCCAGAACTCTCACAGTACAAGTCTGTCAGAACACACAACCTCCTCGTTATTGTTCTACTTAATTTTGAGGCAGGATCTTGCTATGTAGCCCAGGTTTGACTCAGACTTGCTTCATATCACAGTCTCCCCGCCTTAGACTTCCAAGTGCTTGAATTCTAGATATGTGCCGTCATGTTCGGTTTGAGCAAAACACGTTAAACATGACCTAACATCAGCTCCAGCAGAACACCTTAAACATGACCTAACAGGACCCACACATCTAGAAAAACCCTCACCACCACCACAGGCACATTGTTGAAAGAAAAAGTTACCTAGGATGAGAAATGGAGAGACAGGAAAAGGAACTTTACCTGGCAATCGTTGGTTGATACATTGTACCAAATGATGGATGCCCAAGCATTAGGCAGTTGGCTGACATTAGAAATCATCACCACAGGTAATGAGCTTGTCTAGTTAAAAAAAAAAGAAGTTTACAGGTAGTCCAAACTTGCATTAATACTACTCTTGACCTTCTCTTCTAGAAGGCCATTTCAAATTAACCCCCTTCTTCCAATCCTGGTACCCAGGTGCCATGTGAATAACTTTTGAGCACATATAAGCCGGAACACAATAAGACAGGAACCCTTTCAGGGCACCTGAAGCTAGCAATCAGGCAGTTTCCTCAGTATCTTTCTGGACATTGGGAAATGACTATACTTCCTTACATCACACAATGTCCCAAATACAACCAAAGTAGTTTTAGTGATGATTTTAAGATATACTAAAAAAATTTGATCAAATTATGACCTAATGCCCAATTAAAGTCCCTACTGGAGAGGTGCCCTATGGGAGTTGGAGCTGCCCTGTCTGCTTCTGAAGAATAGTTTCAGACCATCACTGATGCAGCTTTCTATCCTACAAAGCAGACAGGCTTTCACAGACTAGCTTGGGAGGCAAAGCACCGTACACTAATCCCTTCCTAATAGACACAACGTTCCTGTGGCTAGTAAATACCCAGGAACCGAGGAACCAAGCAGCTTATGGAAGTGGTGGCCTAGGAGAAAGATGTGGAGGATTTTACACACATTTGAATGCTCCGTCAAAAAGGAAAAGGCAGAATCTAAAACAACACACTGTTAAGTAGAATCACCCTCAAGATACCTGAAATGGAGCATGTTAATGGATACACGATTTGATTATTCAACATATATGGGGCCTTTAGCATGTTTTTGGAATTGTGTACAGACAATGATGTACAAGCAAAGCATAATGCCCTGACTTTAAAGAGTTCATAATTAACGTGTTCAGTTTAACACCCCAAGGTTTCTTTATTCTTAGAGTTCAATGGCGACTGTTAGATGATCATAAAACAACGTACCGCCAACGTCCATACTGCTTCCCCTTGTTCATTACAGCAGAGAAACTTGACAAGAGATTTTAGTATGTAACTTAAATTTTTGAAAATATAATACTATATGACACAGCTCAAGGATAGTTATTTCTCTTTACGCTTTCTATTAAGTATTCATGATTCAGGAAAATAATAAAAATGTGTATAACAAATTATTCAACATCTATTGAATTCACAATGGTCATGAACTTTTTTTCTTATCATTTTTATTTAACCAGAATGGCATCTTAACCACTTAGTGGACACTAGATGCACTATTTTTCTAAAGACTATGTGAAGAATAGACAAAGCCTGGAATGACTGGGCTTTCGTTGTAAATGCTGACTTGTGGCTGAGAATGTCACTAGTGAGTATGTGTTTCTTGAAACCCTCACCTCCAAGTCAATGGTGAGGCCATAGAGGCAGATCTGGGTCTCAAAGGTTATGGAGTGCAGCTCCTCTGTCACCATGTGGCAGCCCTACGGGGAAACACAGGGATTATTTTCTTACAAATGCAGCTTTTCTATTAGAGATCTGGCAATTCACAAAGTGAGTGTCCTCAAAAATCCCATATTATTGTTTTAAAACGAGGTTAAGTTAGAGAAATCTTCTTTCCTACAAACTATGATTTTCAGTTTCCAAAACATGAGTTCTTGCTTTTAAAACTCTGGTATGTTTTCAGTAGTTGAAATGCAAAGTCATTTTTTATTCTAATTCTTGAAAATTAGTTCTTTGGATTTGCAAAAAAAAAAAAAAAAAAAAAACCAACCAACCAACCAACCAACCAACCAAACAAACAAACCCAAACAAACAAACAAAAAACAAAACCAAAAAAACCCCTAATTTTAAAAAGCCATGTATTAATGAGCCTATAGAAAGAACTTATAATCTCATAATGAACTGATTGGAAAAAGAAATCAAGGCCCCTCTGGCTAAAGATAGCATGTGAGATACATACATTTTCTTCTGTTTGCTCCAGAAACTTTAATAAGATTCCAGTAAAACAAAATTGTCATCTAGATTCCCAGAGAGAGGCAGGGAAGTGTGCAGAAGCTGGAAGAGGTTCAAAGCTCTTAACTGCTCTGAGGCTGGAAAGAGCCCAAACAGGGCAGCCTAGAGTCCTGGCCACACACTGACTTTTATACCACTCCTTGACCTGGTCAAGTGATGAGAGGTTTTCTCTTCAGAGCAGAGGAGTCAGTGGAATTAGGAAAACTTTGCATCCTGGGTAGAGAACAACTTGTGGGCAGGGGTGCTGTGTCAAGCTGAAAGGAAGAAGATTCTGTGAAAGTCTGTGGTGAAGTCCAATCCCCGTCTGCATTGACATCAGGAAATATACCTTGGATGTGGACCAGACCAAAGGCAAACTCACAAGTATTACTTTTAGGGAGCTGAGCTGCTCCCCAAGAAAGACCCAGCTCTGATAATTCATCCTGATTCTGCAGACTTATACACAGGGGACTTCTAAATGGGGCCTACGGCCTCACTTGGGAAACAGCAAGCTAATGACCATTAGATATTTGACGAAGTCTCTCACATGAAATACAGGTGCAAAACAAACAAAGAAACAAAAAACCAAAACCAACCAAACAAAAAAACTTCTGAAGAAAATACAAAAAGCAAACGATTTTTTAAAAAGTAAAAAATGTATACCAGGCTCAGTTTGTTCAACAAATAAATGACAAATGATCCCATTTTAGTGAGTGGATATGGATACTACTCTGTGCCAAGCAACCATATAAAGAATCCAAGGATGCTAGTCACGATGAATAAGGAAAAGCCATACCCACCCCATCACTGTAAATTTTCAGAAAACCAGAGATTAAATGGGACGTCTAAGGTTTCAGGAGTACAGAAATGAAGTACCATTTGCAAATGATTGAGAATCAGAACATAAAATAAAATAACTAGAAGGCAGGTTTTTTTTTTTTTTAATTCTGAGGAAAATTATTTCCAGCTCAGTTTTCTATACCCACCCAAACTACCAGTCCAGTGTGCCCACAGAAAGTGTTCTAGATAAGCAAAGCTCCAGGGAGCTGGCTCCTGCAACTTTCTCTCTGAAAGCTATTGCAAGAATTCCTCTAATAAAGTCAAAAGAAAGAGTCAGCTAAGAAAGAGGAGGGCACAGACCCAGCCAGAAGAATGGGGAGGAGATCCCTAGCAGGGAAATGAAGAGAACTTTAACACAGAAAAGAGAACCAGACCATCAAGCAAAAGCAAGCCAAGTAACAATTGTAAACAGAGTTGGTCGGTGAACAGGCAGGACTGGAGGGAGAAATTAGAGCCCAAATCAGGTCAAAACTGTATTTTTAAATAACAGAAAACTTCACTAGCCGCGAGTATGGGGGATAGAACCATAGAAGACAAGGAGAAGAGAAACAGTCAGATTGAGGTGCTTGACCATAATGAGGGAGCATCTCATTCTGATGGAAAGTTTGGGGTTACAGTTGTGACAGGTTCTTAATTAAGCAAAAACTCAAGGAACTACCATATCCAGATAAAACTAAAAGCAATGTAAGGATGGGAACATAATCCCAGTGTGCGGACTGACTCAGACATTAAGTTTTACATCAGTGTAATTACTTTGTGTAATATATGAAAGTAGAGGGAAATCTGTGTGTACCTATACTTCTAATAAAACAGTCATAACTTAATCCTGTATTCAGGAAAGAATTTAGGAATTTAATACAAAAAATTTAAAGACTCAAGAAATACCAGTATTATATCCAGAGCTCAAAAAATGAATTCAAAGACAGTGGTTCAGGTGGGAATGACTGGGAGAGAAATGGTCGCTTTTCTCTGATGACACCCTACAGTACTTCGCTATGCCTACAACCACCAGAACTGTCATCCTCCAGAAGCTTACTAGAAAAATGAGGTGTCTAGCTCAGGCTTACAGAAGCAGATTTTGCATTTTAACAAGAACTACAGGCAGAATTTTGGAAGCAATTATTCTTGATGTGGTCCATTAACATTTGATTTACTCTCAAAGGGACACGGGAAGTTTTGTGATAGAAAGCTTAAACCATTCATAAAACAAGCCTAGGAACAAGTGGGCAGAAATGGACTTGTCTAAATTTTAAAAGTCGGGTGAGTTCCCAGAGGACAGGGTCACCCTGGGAGAAGTGGAGGAATAACACTGGGTATCAATAACAATTCTGGATCCATTGTATTAATGTTAAAATAATAAAAATTAGCCAAATGTGATATGAATAAGAATTACTCGAGAGAACTTTAGTAGTGCTGATCATGTTAAACTTAGGATGTGTTATTCAGAAGAAAGCACAGAGTGAAAAAGTCTCTTCCCAGGTCGTTCTATGCTTGACTGCCTAGATATAGTGACATTAGTGGACTTAGTCACTTTGCACTAGGTTATGGATGCTGTGTAAAATTATGTGTAAATGCTGCTTGCAAATTCCTTAGGCAACTTCTGAATTACTCCTAGTACATGAGCATACCACCTAGTCAATTTCTCTTTTCCACACAGCACTGAAGTCTATCATCGTCCTTGAGCCTAAGACCAAGTAGCTGGCTTCTACTGGGGCACCAACTGCATCAAACTACTTTTACAGAAGAGAAAACCTCACTAACTGTGAAGACAGGTGCTTACATTGTGCAAGCACATCACCAAGATGACTGAGGAACTTACATTGTCATTTTATGCTCACAAAGGAGTGGCATTCAATTTATGTGTTTATCCAGTTCAATAGTAGATAGGAATGTGCAGATTATTTGAGACGCCTCCAGCAAGCATGCACATGAAAACCCAATAGTAATATGTTTAAATATTTAAGAACTACAAATCAAGTTAATAAACTGTTACAATATGGTCTAGCCTTCTGCTATGACATTCAGCCTTCACCTAACTTAACTGACCAGTTTGACACCCCAGAGTTCCATTCAAGAACATGGTGGCATGGCTAAGGCATGGCCCTTCGGCTCCATGGCTTCTCTTCCATGTCTGTGAAGGGCCTCAAATGAAAATCATGGTTCCCAGGGCTTGCCTTGCACCTAGAAATGACCTTGGCTCTGTAGGTCGAGAAGGCTCTAGCTGGAAGAGTTGGAAGTCCTACAATACTGTGACATAATAAATACACCTGTGGTCTCTGTCTCTAGTTCTTGGGATTTCTAAGGCTTTTATAGGTAGGGTGCCAGAAGAGCCCTCTGTTGTTATTTTGTCTGGTTTTGAGACAGGGTCTGGAACCCTCTACATAGACCCAGTTGGCTTCTAACTAACAGAGATCTACATGCTCTGCTTCCCAAGTGCTGGGGTTAAAGGTGTGTGCCCCCACATAAGCCTCAAGGTTCCTTTGTTCTAATATTTGGTCTTTGACTTCATTTCCTGACACAGACTGTGCAATGTCTTGAGTGATCGGAAGGTCTGACTCGGAATTTTTAAATCCTTTGTGACTTTTTGGATGACAAGAGCATCTTTTATTCTGATGAAGTGACTTTGGTGGCTTCCAGGACGGGGGCTGGATGCTAGGGTCACTAAGTGTACGATTACAATTTGTAAGTTTTAGCCGGGTGGTGGTGGTGGTGGCAGTGGCGGCACATACCTTTAATCCCAGCACTTGGGAGGCAGAGGCAGGTGGATCTCTGTGAGTTAGAGGCCAGCCTGGGCTACAGAGTGAGATCAGGACAGGCACCAAAACTACACAGAGAAATCCTATCTTGAAAAAAAAGAAAGAAGGAAAGAAGGAAGGAAGGAAGGAAGGAAGGAAGGAAGGAAGGAAGGAAGGAAGGAAGTTGGAAGTTTCAGACCAGCCCCAAACACCAAGGAGGGGAGAGGAGCTGACAGCTGCATTATCCCCAGTGGTGATGATGTAATCAGCCATGCCTACATAATCCTTCTGTGAAAAACTCCAAAGGACAAGATTGGAGAAGGTTCTGTCTGAATGATATGGAGGTTCCTGGAAGGTGGCATGCCACAGCCCTTCCCACGTATCTTCTATATATATCTATCTTTTGTAATAGCCTCTATGATACACTGGGAAATAGAAATGCATATTTCCATGAATTCTGGGGGCCTCTCCAGTAAAATACCTGAGCCCAAGAAGGGGGCTGTGGGAACACCGACTTGTTGCTTGTTGGTCAGGAGCACAGATCACAAATAACCATAAACCAAGTTAACAAACTCTTACAATATGGTCTAGCCTCTTGCCTTGACATACAGTCTTCACCTAACTTAACTGACCAGCTCAGCACCTCAGAGTTGTATATATTTGGGGGAGTAGAAAAGCCCCGTCTCCCTTCCCCCTCATTCTACTCTGTAACTTAATTCATATGAGTAAGTATGCATGTAATAGTTCATTGTGGATATTTCCCTCTGCCTTTTTAAAGTTATGACACACGCGTTTAACATCCAAATGTAGCGTCTTGGAACACACACACACACACACACACACACACACACACACACACACACGTTTGGGAGGGAGCAGGGTTAGGGACATGGAGGAGTAAGAGGGATGGGGCAATGGAGTTATTATATTTTAATTTAAAAAGAGTCAGGCCGGGCAGTGGTGGCACATGCCTTTAACTTTGAGGAAAATTTCATGCTTTATGTTTTTTTGTTTTGTTTTGATTTGATTTGGATGATAAGAAGTCTTCTTGGTGACTCTAACCAATTTATGTTGTTTACCTGAAACCTCCTGATCCATTTACAACCAAATACAGCAATGAGGCCAATATCCAATACACAGGACTGGATAAAAGAAGTCTGGCAGAGAGATGCATCATTAATTTCCAACACTTCCAGGGCCATCAATCACAGTCTTCATTATTTTGTCAGTGCTGCCCAAGCCAGACACGGCTCAGTTTCATAGTCCTGGAGTCTTTCCCTCAGCCTGTCCCTATTATTTTTTTCTGCTGACTGTGTAGGAGCACATCCTAGAAACCAAGGCAATATGAACAAATACTCAAATCCTCCAGGAAGAAGAAAGTCCTGTTCGTTCCTTTGTGTTTGTTTGTCCGATTGCTTGAGGTGGGTGTCCTGTAGCCTCGGCTGGCTTCAGACTTGCTGTGAGCTGCCACACACTTCTTCCTTCCCTCCTCCCTGCTTCTGAGTATTGAGATTACCTGTGTGCACCACAATTCCAGCCCTTTGCTTAACAAGCTGTAACCGACATAATAGCACAGGCAAAGAGGCAGCACTTAGGAAACAATCCTCTCAGCAAATATTTATCCAGCACCTTAAACACAAAAACAAAACCAAGAACTGGCTTGGATGCTGGCAAATCATGGGAAGAGAGAGCTAATGGCACCATCACAGGAGAGCGCGGAGGCACGGACTCACATGAAATGACAGGTATGGACAGCATGGACGAAGAGGACACTGAATGGAGGCTGCACTCAGAAAGGGCCGGGTTCATGGGAAGATGTTGCTGCTGCTGTCTCTCCTAAAGGAAGTATTACAACCCCTCCCTTCAGTTCAAAGAAAAACACTTGCTGTGAAATGCCAGGGCCCAGTCGGTCGTGAGGAGTGAGTCCGTGTCCGAGGACACCGAACCATGAAAGAACACCTGTTCGGCTGTTTTGTGAAGTGAAACTTGTCACTCAGGCTTTACTAATAGCTTCTTTGAACTTCGAGACTTTCTACCACCTAGAACTACAGCATCTCAGTCTGTGGCTAAAACTCGCTTATCAGTTCGGCCTAGGACAAAGAGCGAGCTGGAGAGACTGTAATCCCAGCAGCCTTCCGCAGACAGTTTCCACATTTCAGTACTCTCTCTCTCTCTGGCCAGCTCTCTATTGGGAAAGGACCCGGGAGAAAGGTCATTCCAAGGAATGCTCATTTTACAGGTTAGAGTAGTAGCTTCCAAGCCTGCTCAATTGAGAGGTGACAGGATCATTTATTTATTTGCTTAGTGTTATTGTGACTCTCCCTGGGAAGGGACAAAGGTGGGGGAGGCAAGCAGTGATTGCTAGACTCAAGGAAGGCTGAGATATTCCAAAACAAGATTTTAAAACAATCTGAAGCTCCTACCTTACGCTGTACTTCTGAGGACTGTAAGATTTTAGTCAAAGAAGCTTGTTCAGAGACTATCTATTCTAATGAGTTTAAAAATAAAAACAGATAGTGTGGAGACTGAGGGGTACAAGCCACGACTCACAGTACATGGTGGTACATGCCACAGCTGAACACGGGTCAGCATGCTTTGGTGACAAGCTTTTTTACTCACTGCATCATCTCCACTGACCTGAGCCTCCTTGTTTTGTTAAACTTCAAAACACATTTTTAAATTTCCCCATCCATGCTCCTGTCTATAAACAAGAATAGGTAAAGCTGTCCCAGTATAAGCAAGGGTGAAAACCCTGAGTCACACTGATTCCCAATCCACAGTCCACAGCGAGGAGGCCTGAAGCCCCTGTTGGGTCCCCTGGATCTTTGAGAACAGAATGAGTCTCAGGCCACTTCCTCCCTTTGCCGAAGCCTGCAGTTATGGGGTACTTTAAACCTAAGGGAGAACGAAGACATTAAGGAACATGTCATCCCCAACTCCTTGCTGTCTCCATTGTCACCGAACAGCCACCCAATATGAGTCTCGCAATCACAAGAACAACTTAAGAACCCAAAGTTGTGTGTGCGCTTGTGTTTGGTTGTTGTGGTTATGGTGTGTGTGTGTGTGTGTGTGTGTGTGTGTGTGTGTGTGTGTGCGCGCGCTGCGTAGGAGTACTTAGGGTGGTTTCAGGAAACTCAAGACAAGAAGTCTACAAAAGGAGGCATACTTAAACTGTAGTCTGAGGAGGCCTTGCAGACTTGGAGACAGATAGAGGTTGTGTCCTATGTCCCATGAAAGAGGCCATGTCTCACGCTCAGCATGTGGCACATGGGCAGAGAAGGACAAGGATCCACAGTTGTTTCAAGTCATTGAATGTGAGTTTCCCATCAATGTAATATCTGCCCTCCACAGAGCAGGCAGCATGGAGTCCTGATCTGTAAGAGGCATGGCCGACCTCGGCTCACATACCACCGATAGCTAACTCACGCATCATCCTTACTTGGTTCTGTCAAAACCCCTGAGATGTGTAGGGGTACATCAACCATGTTCTGTGGATAAGGAAATTGAGAAGAGAAAAGTGAGCTCAAGTTAGCGTTCCCACGAGAAGCAGAGCCCAAATCAAGTGCTGTTTTCACGTTCTCCAGAAGTGTAGCAGGGATGCCGGGGGTGGGGTGGGGTGGGTGGGGGGTGGGGGGGGGGGGTGGGGGGGGGGGGGGGGAGGGGGGCAGCAGATGAAAGGCATTAACATTTCCTAAGGAAGTGTTACGATAATTTCCTTCTAGACTTGGCAAGGAGTCTATGCTGAAATAGCCCCCATTTCTGAACTAACAGGCAATGTATGAAGTAGGGTGGAAGCATGAGGTGCTGCACCCTCCCAGAGAGTGTGAAAAGGATGAGCAGTACAGACTGCCTGGGTTTAATGTTGATCCTTGACATTAAACTACCTTTGCAAACTTAAGCAGAGCTCAGCTCCCCTAACTGGAATGTGAATGCTATCTACTCAACAGTGTTAACCCCGATACCCAGTTCATAGTATGCACCAGGAGGAACCACTAAATGAATTCTCAGCAGGGTACGTGCACTTGCTGCAGGGGCTCCTAGATAAGCAATAGCAACCTTTGAAGCTTGAAAATAAGGTTTTGGTACCCTTGCTTCCTGCCTTCCTGAAATGTGTCATGACGTTTGATAGCCCTGTGGCTTTATGAACACCACCTCATGCCTTCTAGTCTACTTTCCCTTTGGTCATTTCTACTGATTGACAAAACCCCCGATGGCTGGATCATCTTTCTTCACATGTTTCCTACCAGTCAACTGTTTTCTTGAGCACACAGAACAGCATTTGAGCCTCTGGCTTGTTCTAGATGTACCTTGGCACCATACTATCAGTCTATCAATAGGGGGAGCTCAAGGAATATCTTAAACAATGGCTCTCCTTTAGCAAACTTGAAAAAATAAAAAAGAAGCAAAGTCATTGTATGGCTGTATGGTTTTGTTATCAACTGGAAAATAAGAGGACATAAATTCAAAGCAATATAAGTAGACATTACTAATAAGACATTGCTTAGATTTTCTATAGAGGAAGATGATTTGCTTAGAGTTCTGTCTCTAAGGAAACCCCAGGACAGATTTTGATTTCTCGTTGATAAAGATGACAATGTACTGCAAGAGTTGACTGTTTAGATGTATTCCCACTGCATCTGTTTTGCTTAAGAAAAGTTCAGAATAATTGTGCTTGGTTTGTTCAGACTTGTAAATAATAACATTCAGGGATGTCAAGCTGAATGAAATATTACAACTGTGTTCAAAATTCCATCGAGGTGTGCGTCGTGGGCTTTTGTTTATCACAGTAGTTCAGGAAACTTAGAAAAACCTTCATGGGAAAGAATTCCTCCTACTTATTTGGTTTGCTAGAACCCTCAAACTCAGACGCTCCACTCAAGTGGCGTTACAGGGAGGGAAGACTTGCTTGAGGCTCTGCCTTAAGCAGTGACGTCTCTGCAAGGAACACAGCTTGTCAATGGGTATATGATGATTTCTAAGGTACAACTGGGAAGAGGAAGAGTTGATAGAGGGGTGCGTGACATAAACTTTTGTGGTGGGTCATGTGGCCTGGGTGTGTGATAGACTGCCACTCGATTCTAGGTTTATATAGCTCTTCTAAAGGATTCAAACATCTTTGTCCTAAGAGCTGTAATTTCAAAGCCTGGTGACTGGATCTGTACAAACTGAACTGTAACACTGAAGCTGGGCAACTGCTTTGCTTCAAGGACTAAGGTTCACCTAGGCAGCATCTCTAAGCAGGGTGTGTCAGGTGTTATCCCATCTCTTAGAACATCAAGTACAATATTTCTCTATCGTATTTTTCCAAACATAACACTGTTAGGAATTCGGACTCAAACTTAGATTTCCCACATTTAAACATGAAGATTAAAAAATAGGATGCTGACTTTTCCAGCATAACTCAAAAGGTGGCATTCATGGTCAGGATTTGACCAATCTACTGACTGGAATGTGGGTGTTCAAACTGACATGTTTGTCCAAGTCACTTGGTAAAATATGAACATTAGAGACCAAAGTAATTGATGCTACACAATTAAAGAATTATTTCTTCAGCTATGATTTTCATGTAATGTGCCCTAATTTTTGAAACTTACTTCACATCTGTGGGAAAACAAATGATTTTAAGATAGTTTACCATGGTGGAGGGCTAATTAAAGAAACCAAGACACCTATATAAAATACAATGAAACAATTTAAATCATTCTCCAAAGGGACTGGGCATGAGGACAAGCTGTTAGCCATGTGTAGCCATGTCAATCAAAAGGTAATGAAACAATGTATGTGACATGTTTTGTTTTGTTTTGAAAACAAGGTTTCTCTGTGTAGTCCCGGCTGTCCTGGAACTCACTCTGTAGACCTGGCTGGCCTCAAACTCAGAGATCTGCCTGCCTCTGCCTCCCAAGTCCTGGGGTTAAAAGTGTGTGCCACCACTGCCTGTCTGACATATTTTTGAGGCATAGAAGATTAGACTGATATCCCCTGTAGGTTAGTGTTTTCTCTGCAGGGTGGTATGATGTGTTATTTTAATTTTACCCTTCAAACATTCCCATATGATCTGCTATGACCAAGCCTGATGTTTATAATCAGGGAAACATAGATTCCATTTGATATAAAATTAAGCAGTTTGAGAGCTTTGGGGAAAGGGTGTTTGTTATAGGATTGTTTCCTAGAAAAATTCCCCAAGGGTTGGTATTTCCTACCTCATTTCCTTTACTTCCAGCACAGGATTTCATTTCCTTCGGTTGCTGTTGAAAGAAAATAATAGAGTTTAGATGGAGGATCATTATCAGGAACATATCAAGTTGGTCACACCTCCTACTGTCACAGTTTTGACTTCTTCAACAATAACTCATGTCATCTCACTCACTGAAACCTCACTTCTCTGCCTAGATCCAACAGAAGTTAATACTGGAAAATAAACTAAACCCCAAGTCATCATATATTTGTCTGTGAAGATGTCTTTCTGCTAACCAGTTTTGTGTTTCAGAAAGTGGACCCTTCCGGTTGATGCAGAGGCATCCAGCATTCAGGTGGATGCTAGCTACGTGTTAATAAACCAAAGAAATAGCATGCTCACGGAAAGAAAGGCAATAGGGTCTCGGAAATCTAAGAACTATCAGAAAGAGAGAGAGAAGACAGGAAGAGAACTCCAGGTCAAGAGGAAGTGGTAAACAGGAGAAGCACACAGGATGGGGTGGGGTCAGAGCTTTCTAGACAATGCCAAGACAGACTGTACAAGGGTGTATTGGGACACCCCCAAAACAGCCTAAGTTGTTCTGAAATGAAAGTGCTTCCTGCCATGCTTTGTTGGATGTCAGTTCCTGGGGGACTTTAAAAAACAAACCAGAACTGCTCTGCATTTAATATAGACCTCTGCAGTGGTTAGGATCAACACCGGCCAGTCACTGGGGATGTTCTCTGCAGGGGTTAGGATCAACACTGGCCAGTCTCTGGGGATGTTCTCTGCAGTAGTTAGGATCAACACTGGCCAGTCACTGGGGATGTTCTCTGCAGGGGTTAGGATCAACACTGGCCAGTCACTGGGGATGTTCTCTGCAGGGGTTAGGATCAACACTGACCAGTCTCTGGGGATGTTCTCTGCAGTAGTTAGGATCAACACTGGCCAGTCACTGGGGATGTTCTCTGCAGGGGTTAGGATCAACACAGGCCAGTCTCTGGGAATGTTTCTCTGCAGGGGTTAGGATCAACACAGGCCAGTCTCTGGGAATGTTCTCTGCAGGGGTTAGGATCAACACTGGCCAGTCACTAGGGATGTTCTCTGCAATGGTTAGGATCAACACTGGCCAGTCTCTGGGGATGTTCTCTGCAGGGGTTAGGATCAACACAGGCCACTTCTCTGGGAATGTTTCTTTGCAGGGGTTAGGATCAACACTGGCCAGTCACTAGGGATGTTCTCTGCAGTGGTTAGGATCAACACAGGCCAGTCTCTGGGAATGTTTCTCTGCAGTGGTTAGGATCAACACTGGCCAGACTCTGGGAATGTTTCTCTGCAGTGGTTAGGATCAATACTGGCCAGACTCTGGGAATGTTTCTCTGCAGTGGTTAGGATCAACACTGGCCAGTCACTGGGGATGTCTGCATTGCAGTTGCTCAGAACTCACTGTCAGGATTCCTGCTCAATGTCCTTTCTACTGTTTTGTCAATAATGACAGCTTGTTTCTCACTATGGTACTTAATGTTATCATAGTGAGAAGTAAGAAATTATGGAAGAAACTCATTTTAACAGTAAGTAAATTAAGTAAGAAACTATATGAAATAAGAAAGAAACGGTGGCACATAAGAAACTCTCATGTAAGGAACACAACAAAATACTCTGAATTATACAGCCTATTAGCCAAGCTTTAGGCGGTGTGTGGGTGGGTGGCAGGGGTAGGTGGCAGGGGTGAGGGGTAGAGGGGAGATGTTTACGCCATCTTATTTGCTACTTACCAAATGTCTAAATTCTACTGAGAGGCTCCCATTGGAGGATTCCTCAATGGACATGGCTTTGACTTGAGTTCCACAAAGCACAAATCTTCTATTGCTAGAGAGAAAAATCTTCACTTTTAAAAAAGGTTTTGGGTCAACATAAACTTAAGATAATATCAAGAAAAAAAATCTACAAAGTAAATATCTTCTTACCTTAGCGTTGAAACATTCCTGTAAAACCAAGAAGAGTCTTTAAATGGGCTGGTTATTAGACCCGGGAAGGTATTTCTAGACTACTTTGTCTCACTACACAGAGCATCATCTAAGTCTTCACTGTTAAATGTTTGAACTTGAAATCAAGTATTTGAAGTATAGTGATATGTAAAGTTAGAGAATAGACACAAAAGTTTAAAATTATCATATAAGAATTTAAAAGACCTTTCACTGACTATTTGAAATGAAATCAGAAAACTTACTTGTCGACTGATGCTTTCACTTTCACCTGATAGTTGAGTTCTGGCAATTTTATTAGTAGTCTGGAAAGAAACAGGAATAAAGAATAAAAGATCAAAATTTAGGAATGGTAAAAGCTTTTCCTACATTGAAATAACTAAACATATTTCTAGCATATACATATAAATAAAACATTATCTCCACTTAGATGTTAATGTGTTTTAAAATGTAAGGCCACGTGAGTTTGCTCTGTGACTCTGCTGGCACCAGTCAATGTCACTACTGACACACACTGGCTGTTTGCACATTTTTTTCAGTTGATAAGTGCTAGATTCCTTGGCCCATTCAGATAAACAGCTGTGTGTATGGGTTGAAATCTGAAACATAAGTATTTAAGAAAGGTTCTTTGCAAGTCTATTAACACGACACCCTCTTTTCCTCATACTACAGAAACAAATGTTTTGTGAACTTAGCAAAACTAAGTTTGAGAATTTTGATGGTGAAAAATACTGAGAAAGACCAAATTTCTAAAATGACTACAGAAAATCTCTATTAAATTATATTTGTAATTTCAAGAAGAGCTATATATTTTTCATAGCAGCAAACATGCTTGTAACTAAAAAAGACAATTTCAAACTAAGGAACAATCCAAACTCAGGTAAGAATTCCTTCTTTGGATGTCAGTCAGCTCTTTTTTTGTTTCCCCTGCCCCCCAAAATCCCCAAGGTATCCATGACATGCTTTTTTCTGTGGGTTCCTTGCATCTGCAGACACATTCACTCATTCACTTACCCATCTATCCATCCATCCATTCATCCGTTCATCCATCCATCCTAAGCCTTATACATTCATCCATTATATACTCAACTCCTCATGTATATTGAGTATAGGCTCAGATATTTGAAAACTCATGCAGCAAAGATTGGCTAAAGGAGAAAAGTGGGCATGGCTATGTGTAGAAGAAAAGAATCCAGCCAGGCAGGATTTATAGAAAATGGAGGAAATGCATTAGTATTGGAGACACAAAACTGTAGCTCATCAACAGCCCACGCGAAGATGCCCATGCAGCGAGGCAAAGGGTCCTTAGACGTCTTGCATGAAGCACAGGTTGGCTTCAGGGTGGAACATGCTGAGTGTGAAGTCAGTAGTAGATGGAGGACAGGGTGTATTGGTCTCCTGGGCATGGACAGACAGTTCTCTTTCCCATCGTCCTCCTCCGGAAAGGGTTTGATCCACTGCCAAGCACTGATTGAGCCGAGAGGAGTGGTTCTCAAACTGTGGGTCTCAACCTCTCACACTACAATTCATAACAGTAGCAAAATGACAGTTTTGAAGTAGCAACAAAAGTAATTTTATGGGTGGGGGGTCACCACAACATGAGGGACTTTATTAAAGGGCTGCAGTGTTAGGAAGGTCGGGAACCGCTGTCCGAGAGTTTCCCATGTCGCCTTCTCTTTGAAACAGGAGATCACAATGCTATGGCAGAGAGATGCTTTAGAGGAAAAGTCTGCATTATCTAGTAAGAGAGTGCAGGGAAGGAGGATGAAGACCTAGCAGTCAAGCTGAGGAGGAGGACAGGGTGCTCACACCAGGACAGGGACCTATGCTTAGGCATCATTTCAAATAAGCACTAAATGCTACCTGCTCAGGGACCTCTTCCACTCAGAATGTTTTGCTAGACAGTCCTTATTATCTTTTCATTTCTCATCCAGCATTTCCAATTTCCTTGTCATCTACACGGATGTCTCAAGTAAAAAGTAGAATATCCACCACATCTCCATCCTAACTCCCTGGTCACTGTCTCCTGGCTTCCGCAGAGGTTGGAGATGAGCAATGAACAATGTTTAAGAGAGAAACTTGAAAAAGGAACTTGGCTAATCCCCTCTGTTTTCTGTTCTTGTATCTTGGGTGCAAATTTCATACAAAGATATCGAAATCGACTAGGAGATTTAATTAGAGGTTTTGAAATGCAAATTGAAAGGTGTCTTCCCTTTAAAAATTGGGTTCCAGTGCTGCTAGGTGGTTAAGAGTCCTGCCACAGGACCTCAGTTGCCCTCCACCGTGGGATCAATAAAGGCGTTTTAATTTGATCCGCATTCCTAGTGATGAGGAATGTGCAGCTCCTGGCCTGGAGTCGAAGGCACAATCAAAATCTTTGAAAGTGAGACTGAAACACGTTGTCTTAAGTTTACTAGGGAAAACCTAAGTTTTGATTATTCACGCTCATAAAAATGTAACAAATACGCGATGAAAGTTCAGTGAAAATCACCCAAGCCCACATGTCTCTAACTCAGGTACTCAGCAAGGATGTATTGAAAATTACAGTGCTCGAGTTTTTGTGGGAAACCCACTAAACCATTACCGGGTTATCACAGGGGAAGCGTGTGCCACTCATTTCCTGGATATTCCGTCTTCTGTAGCCTGTCCCCATCTGTCTTGTCTGTTCTATTTCTCTCTGCTCCACAGTTACAGAACAGACTCAGCCATTATTTCTGCACGCTCGCTCTCCTACAAGTCTCCTCTTCTGTCTTTCCAGTCTTTTCTCACATTAACCTTTTCGGCAATTAGTCCCAGAGTGCCTGATATTATGACTGCACACTTTCGTGCTAATATCCCTCATGTCTTCATTAATACCCCACGTTGTCACGTTCTTGACAAGCAAGCTCTCATGCTAACTTTTCTGCAGGGATTTGCCCAAGTTCAGCCTGGGCTCTCAGCAGGAGCTCCACGGAGAACAGCTGGATGTAAGGCGCCATAATTAGCCGTGGCTGTAGTGCCGCAGACATAAAACAACCGAGTGTGTTCTGCATACCTCAGTTTTGCAGTGAACTGGATGAGGGTTTTAAGTACCAGCGGCCTCTGAGGGTGTGTTGGCATGCACGGCTGTCGCTCAACCACAAATGAGCTACATGAGAAGGAAATAACATTGGAAAACATTAAAGATGTTATCCATGGATAACTGGAGGCTATTTCCCCACAAAGTCCAAACTTTTTACATCTGGAAGATGCTGAAACACCCATTCCACTCCAGTCTTCTGAGCAGCTTCTCAAATCCTTAGTGTAAAATGACAGGAAAAAAATGTCTGAAGGTCATCCCTAATTAACAATAGTAATTCTTAATTACCTGTTATGGACTCAATAAAGATCCATGCTTATCCTATATAACAAAAGAGACACTTAATTTTATGCCATTTTGGAACTTCTGGTGCCAAAAATTTGAGGTTTTTTTTTTTTTTCTCCAGTGATCTTACAAAAGCGCTTCCCACCCTCATTTATTGGATGTGCTCTCAAGAAGAAATCCTTCCTCTTTTCTATGATGTGAAAATGGAGTGGGAGGTAGGTGATGAGGTTCATTACCATATGGAAAAGACATGCTTGAGGAGTAAAGAATGGAAATGTGTTTCGGTGCTGCCATCACAGCGACGCACTCACTTCTTGAAAAGGTTGTAGATCAGGAAGGTGGCTCTCTCCAGCAGGTGTGCTCTCTGGGTGGGGATGGGGTCTCCTTCATAAGTCATCTTGGAAGACTGTTCCTCTAATTTCTCCAGCTGTCGTCTGAGTTGGAAAAGACTTTCTGCCAACAGGGTAAAGCTATTGAACAGCAAATGACAGGTTTTTTTTTTTTCCCCCAGTTAGTGACTGAGCTAGTTTAACAGCTGATCATATTTCATAATTAATAAATGATTAAGTGATTAAATTAATTAAACAAATCATTTAATCCCAATTATGATTGATGACGATCTTTATTGTTTTTCCTAAACCTTTTCCTCTTCATTATCATGTTAAGTATTTTCTAATTTGTGATTTTAATTTACAGGCATCCTTTATAAAATATTGTCCACATCTGGAGCCAAATCCCCTTTAATTGGTCTTTAGATCCTCTTAAGTATGCACATTAAGAATATGGCTTTCACTGAGTCATAGACAGAACAATTTAAAACACAGAGTACAAGACACGGAGAATGTTACGTGTAAAAGCCACCTCCCTCCCCGACTATGCACATTTACAGTTCCTTAGTGTTAGTGGAGAGTGAGGACTGAGTTGTTCTGGCAGAAGTTACCCAGTGTTTGGGAATGCTCGCTGCTGTTTCTGAGTGGAATCCTGCTCCCTATGTGCTGATCCTTCCTTAGAGATGGAGGTGAGGATTAGGTCAGCTAAAGGAGGACAAGAAAGACTAATTTGGACTAGGGAGAGGAGGGGGCTGCAGCCAGAGGAGCAGGGCACCTCAGCCATCCTCACAGCAGCTCCTCTCCCAAGCATCAGACCATCAGACCGGAGGGACCAGGGCGAGCTGCGGCCCTCCTGGGCTTCACCCTATGCACCATTAGGGCCTTCACCACCCCCTTCATTGCTAGACTTGTTTTCATAGCAGAGTTTTCTGGGTTTAGAGTGTGGAGGGGAATCAGTGTGTTTTAAAATGAGGACATGTCTTTACTTCTCTGAACAAGCAGGGGCATGGCAAACTTCTGGGATTATCCCTTAGAAAGCAATTTTGAATTTTAACTCAGAGATTTTGGTTCTCTGCATGTTTTTTTATTGCTCTTTCAGACAGTCTTATTTTGTATGTATGAGTAAGGAAACTTTGTCAACATCTTTATCTTGCAATGTAAAAAGATAGTATCTACACTTAATGGCATATCTGTATTTTAAATAGAGATGCCCTGTTGTGTCGACTGCTGGAGATCATGTCACTTGTTACTGTGTTATAATTTTGTAGAGGGTCTTGCTATGTAGATGAGGATGGCTTGGATCATGTGTCCTTTCCCTGAGATGGCAGTGTGTGTGTTACCATGCCTAGCTTACCTCTCTTTTAACTGGCCAGCAAACATTGTGTATTTTTGTAGTTTTATTCATGGTGTTATGCTGTGTTTGTATAGTGAAGGATGGCCAAATCAAAACTCAGACACATGCATTGTCTCACACAACCTTTTTGTAAGAACAGAAAATATACTAAGTAACTTTCGAGTATATGAACTATTTCCAACTGCAGCCATCATGATGTGTGATAGATTTTCTAAACTTATTTTTTCCAACTGAAATTTTACATCCTTGACCAACATCCTTAACAAAGTGAATGTGTTTGAAAGCATAAAACTAAACGTTTAACTCGTATTGTAAGACACACATTTTAAAATTTGTTTTTTAAGATTTTTGAAGCTAATGTTTATCCTTAAAGACAATGCACTGTTTGCTTCAAAAGAATCATTCAAGTCTTTTAGGATATCAGGTCTGCAAATTGAAGAATTCTTATGCATGGGAAAGGCTTCCTTTTCCTTCCCAGAGGAGGAGAGCCAAGACCTCACTGAGCAGAGGAGCCTTGGTGCTCAACAGTTCAATAGTTCCCAGCGTGGTGTAACCTGTCCTCTGGCTGGCACACTGAAGCCTGCACTTCCTGTGGTTTTCACTAGAAACTAAAGTCAGTGGCTTTACCAGTTCTGAAGCTGGTCCAGCCCACTGTGGAGCGGGCCACCGATGCAGGCAATCTGCTGCCGCCTCTTCCAGTCCTGTAGTTCTTCTGTCAGCATGCTGCTCATGAGCAGGTCCGACTCATTCACTATCTGTGTCATCTTACTGAGCGCTTCCTAAAAACAGACGGCAGGTGACAGAGCCACAGAACACCCAGGTTACAATCCTGCCCACAAAGCACACTCATCTGAGAGATGAAGGTTAATTAAAGTTAACCAAATAGTCGATCAAGACTAGTTTCTACTTGGTATAGCGTTGCCTTTTCAAACAGTAAAGTTGTTACAATCGGATGATATCACAAGAACGTGGCCACAGTTGACATCCTCACATTTCAGTTTGTTTGTTTGTTTATTTCCAGAGCTGAGGACCGAACCCAGGGCCTTGCACTTGCTGGGCAAGCGCTCTACCACTGAACTAAATCCCCAACCCCACGTTTCAGTTTAAATGTGTCCAACGGGAACGTCTGTGCCAGTATTGAATCTCGCTGTCCTAAACATGCATTGGAACAGTTGTTTATTTTACTTCTTTATATGTGTATGGGTGTTGTGCCTGCATGTATGTCCAGAGGATGTGTGTGCAGTGCCCACAGAAGCCAGAAGAGGTGTTGGATTCTCTAGGAGTGGAGTTTCAGTTGGTGGTGAGTGCTCACCATGTGGGTTCTGGGAATAGAACCCACATCCTCTGGAGACCAGCCAGTGCTCTTAACCCTGAAGCCACTGCTTCAGCCCCTCTTTCTACTTTTGTTTTTTTATGAATGTGATTATCAGTCTATTTGCAAATACACTGATTAAAACTTGGGTCTTCCTGTGTTTTTCCTTTTCTTCAGACTTTATTTGTGCTTAGGGAGGCATCATGAAGGAACTTTCATAGGCATGAGGAGTAGGAGCTGGAGCTTCTCTTCAGGTTTTCACTAGCACTGAGAGTTTGGACAAGCACTTAACCTTGCTATAACTTAGCTATCTCCTATATGTGATTGGTGGATGGGTTAAATTATTTTCAGAGTTCCTTCTCTCTTGAATTTTTCAAGCAAAATAAGATGGTACATGTAAGATCTAAACAGATTAACCATAAAAGCCTTATATTTTAGCTTGGACTAATTCCTCCCATGCTTGCAATATTATATATTTTTAGTTATATTTATAATCAATTTAAGGTGAAAAAAACTTATGTGGATTCATATTCATTCATCAGAAAGTGATCTTTTAGAAATGAACAACTGATTTAACAGCTATTGGTTAAATACCAATTGTATTTACTTTTAAAGACAGGTAGAGAATTGAAAAAGGAATATTAAATCTCTTGAAAATATTTCATTGAGCCAAAAACTATTTTAAGTTTGGTTGCCAACAAACTTTTCTAAAGTTTGGGAGATTTCATGAGCATGTCACTCTCAGAATAGACGATAGAACACTAATTTTTCCAATCATATTTTAAGTCATCAAGTAGCTTTTAATTTTAAATGTGTAGTGTAACTCACTTTAGCACATTAAACAGTGAAAAATAAAAATTGGTACAGTTTCCACCTTAAGTTAATGGTATCTCCAGCAGCATTTCACAGGCCAGGGGCGTGTGGGACAGGGTGGCCATGCAAGTTTACTGAGTCACGGAAGACAGTTCCTGGAAACAGTACCATTTTTTTTTTTCATGCAGCATAAATGGAACTGATAAACTCTGAGGCCTACTTTCAGTAGGATGAGGTCTAGGGAAAGAACACCAGGCAAATTCTTCACCAACCTTTCTCTTGAAGTCCAGGCTATTAAGCATTTCTTGCAGTGTCAAAACCTCCTGGTTCATTAGGATGCTATTCTTGTCCCCCTGGTCTGCAAAGGGAAGGAGAGCGGGTTCAGAGTCATCATCTCTGGGACAAGTCTTTTATCCCCAAAGTCAAGTCCATCTCAATCCAGCTCCAAACCAGCCCTGGACTGGACCAGGGTCAAGGCTGTTAGAGACAAAGTGGGCGCCTGGTGTTGAGCATGGAAGTCCAGTCTGGGAATGTTCTTGACCTGCCAGAAAGAATTCAGCCAAGCATGCATGGGGACCTTTGATTTAGCTGCAAGCAGGAAGGGGTGCTCTTCACCTAGTACTCAGTGTTCGGTGGTGGACAGAGGAAGGTTTTGTAATGGACTTATTTTACTGGCTCTTCCTGAATGGAGGAAAAAATACTTGTTAGATATAAGGAAAGGGGAATTCCTTGTGCCTGTAATTAAATCATGTGACTCATTCTACAGCCTCTACCATCTCCCCAACCCTTTCATCTCTGCCTGATAGAGTTAGTCTTAGTCAACTTACAGGAACTATAAAACTAAATTTTTACTTTCTCATTTTCCTTACAAAATGGACCCATCCTCACAGCAAAACTGGTCATGGGAAAGAATAGAAAATAAAACAAAATGAAGAACTATTTAGTCCCTCAGATGAGAAGCTAGGCCATAAACCAATAAATACCCTATTGCTTAGCTTGAACATTAGACCTATTGGTACACAGCAAATGCTGAGGGTTGGGGATGCTTTTCTAACTTGCGTAATTGAAAAAAAAATGCCAAACAAAACTACTGTGACAAATTTCTCTACTAATTATCACTAATTTTTCAGGATGATATTTCTGGTTGTAACAGTTCACAAATTCTTGGGTACTACACACAGTAAAATGTTGTGTGTCTATTGCTTTATCAACTGGAACTTCATTAGCCAATATTTTCCAGCTTCCTCTATAATTTGTTTCTCTGGCTGTCCTTCATTTCACTTGTATGAATGACTGAGGATGATCTTAAACTCTCCTTGATGCCACCTCCTAAGTGCTGGGTTACAGGTGTAAACCACCGCACCTGGATTCATTTTTTTAATTCTTTATAATGCACATGAACGCTGAAAAATATTGAGGTGACATACAAAGTAAATGCTACATTCAAAACAGTCTTATTGTCTAACAACATCTTGTCATATTGTAAATCTTAAACTTCATAGCTTATGTGGAAATTGGAATAAGTCTGTCTTCAATGACACTTGATGAAACACACAGTGTTTCCAGATTTCTCTAGGATTGTGGACGCCTTTGGTAAGTGATTAAACCTAAGCTTCACTGTTTCTTCTAAAGAGAAAGTCTGAACATGTAAATGATCATGGACATGTTGCATTGTTCACAGCAGTCATGGCATCCTGACAAGGACAGGAGAATGCAAAACACCTTCTTCAGAAAAAAGGAAGCATTCGATAATAGTCACTCATGCTGCCTTCACAGTCTGTGTTAACATCCAAATAGTTAAAGGAGGTTCTGTGATATAGATGTTTAGCTTTGCTTTCTTTTAAAAACATTTTGAGATAAGTAAAACTGTAAAACTATCACAGGGTTCCCATCTTTCCTTGTGGTGGTTTGAATGAGAACAGCCCCATAGTTGCTATGTTTGAATGCTTGATCCCCAGTTAGTAGAACTGTTTGGGAAGGATGGGAGCAGGTGTGGCCTTGTGGAGGAGGTGTGTCACTGTTGAGTTTCAAACGCTCATACCGGGCCCAGGGTCTGCCTCTCTCTTTCCCCCATGAATCAAGATGTATCTCTCAGCTACTGCTCCAGTGCCTACACACATGCCACCATGCTTCCCGCCATGACAATGGACTAAACCTCTGAAGCTATAAGCAAGCCCCAATGAAATGCTTTCTTCTAAAAGTTGCTCTTTTCAGCAATAGAAAAGTAACTAAGACATGTGTCTAATGTCTTCTAGTCTCTGACACGAGCAGAGCATAATGATGGAAACCAAATATACACTGGCACAGTTCTGCAGCGAATCCACACAGAACCAACTAGAACCTCAGCGATTAGCCCAATAGTTGCAGCATAGTTATCAATAGCACAGAATATCAATCCACTTCTGCTCTCATGCATCTCAGGCCTTAAAAGTATTTTCATTTTCTCCATCCATCTATTAAAAATCATCTAACTAGAAACAAACTTAATGTCTAAGTACACAGAGTCAAATAAATTCAGTATCTTTGTATTTTGACATTTACTCAATTATTAAAATTGTCTTAGAAATACCTAAAGATAAAAACTTTAAAATTTCATACACATGAATATCTATAAAATGTCTAACTCTTTGGAAGATAAATACCTAGATATATATGTTTGTGACTATGTAAAGAAAAATGTAAGACATTTTAAACCATGTTTATCTGTAGATTGCGAGACTTCATGTGGTTTTTATTTTTAATGCTTTTGCCTACTTTGCAATTTTTTCTAAAAGCATAGTTCTACTTTATAATTTTTGAAAATTGTAAGAACTCATCAAATATCAGTAACTTCCTGACAGTATTAGATGATTATTTTTATTTTCATTAGTTATTTTTCTTTTTTTGTATTTAAATATATTTATTTATTAAAATTTTTTTCATTTTACATATCAACCTCAGTTCCCCCTCCCTCCCACTCTACCCCCATCCACTCCTCAGAGTGGGTAAGGCCTTCCTTCCATGGTAGTCAACAAAGTCTGGTATGCCAAGTTGAAGGAGAGCCTAGCCAGTGATTTTTCTTTTGAGGAAGTTTCTTGCTGTGTATCCCAGACTCTTGCTGTGTATCCCAGACTCTTGCTGTGTATCCCAGACTCTTGCTGTGTATCCCAGACTCTTGCTGTGTATCCCAGACTCTTGCTGTGTATCCCAGACTCTTGCTATGTATCCCAGACTCTTGCTGTGTATCCCAGACTCTTGCTGTGTATCCCAGACTGGCTTCCAGCTCTCCATCCTCCTGCTCAGCCTTCGACTCACTGGGATTCTAGGCATGTGCACCACACCCAGCCCTGAGTTTCTGACCCCTTAGAATGTTCTTCCAGGGGGAGATACACATGGCAGTGGGTGTCATTTCTCATGTGACCTGTAATTTGCTTTGAATTGGTTAGTAAATAAATATACATGTATAACCTAAATGGAGAAAAGGCAAAAAGCAAAACTGGAAATATTCTTTGTCTACATTCCTCAAAAATGAAGTTGGTGGGGGGCTCACCAATCAAATTTGCTTGCAGCTTGACTCTGACTGGTGAAGAGCCCTAATAATTATGCTACTTTTATGTCCCCATGTAGAGTTATAGACAAAACAGCCACTTACCCATTGTCTGAATTGTTTTATACCTGTAGTCAAATTCATCTTGCAGATCTTCCAAGTATTTGGTGTCTTGTTCTGTCATCTTTAAACAAAAGAAAACATGATCAAAAGGAAATACCAACTATGTTGCAATGTTCAAGCACACCATAGAAACATCATATGTACTTGTAAACAATAATACACTGGCCATCCCAGCTGCCAACAGCGTCTGTCAGGAGCCAACACCTCCAAAGAGCTACTCCACAGGAAAGCTGCATTCCGCTGGAAGACCGAGTTAAACGTTCTCTTCCACCTTAAGAAATATTTATATTTATGCATGCAGTGTCTGAGGAGGTCAGAAGAGGACATCAGATCCCTTGGAACTGTAGTGACAGAGTTATGAGTTGCCATATAGGAACCAAACTCAGGTCACCTGCAAGAGTACAGTGCTCTTAACCCCTGAGCGATCTCTCTCCCCCAACTCTTTTTCTTTCTGCATAGGAAATCTTTCAGCATTTTTCCCCCTCATTTCTCCATTAGTTACAAGAGCTGCTGATCATATAACTTCATTTGCTGGAGAAAACTGATCTTGTTGTTCTCTCCGGCTCTACTTTGCCCTAGTGTACAATGATCAGAGAAGCGCGGTTTAGGACAATTCTGCTTAAGTAGCTTTTCTTCCTATTTCTTAACACATGCCTGCCGTTTTTGTCTTTGCGTTTTTGTCTTTTTTTCCCTCCAAACCCATTAGTGTTTCCTGTTCAGTCATAATAGTTGAGACCTTGAATGTCGGCTTTTCATGGATTACCTTCTCTCACTACTCATCAAGAGCCCACTGTGTCCATTCTTGCTTTTGCAGACAAAGAAAAGAGGCTTGAGCCTGGCCATGGTGGGACACGCCTTTAATCCTGGCATTCACTCAGGAGGTAGAGGCAGAGGATCTTTGTGAGTTTGAAGCCAACCAGCCTGCTCTACAGAGTGAGTTCCAGGACAGCCAGGACTACACAGAGAAAGTCTGTCTCAAAAACAAAAAGGCGAGGGAAGAAAAAGAACGAAAAGAAAAAGAAAACACAAGCTTGACAATGTGAAGTGAGCTGCATGTCTGAGGAAATGCAGCAGCACAGCTGTGTTGGCCCCAAGCCCAACTACCGAATCCTGCATTTAGACTGCTTTCCCTCATCCCAAGAGGTCTTCTCTAAAGATGCACACATCCTTCCCTGTCTCCACAATCTCCCAATTTCACCGTTTAAATTACTGATTAGGAAAAATATCAAATTTGGGGTCAGTATGAATTTATGCCTCACCTCTGTGGCTTTGTTTTGTTTCTTTGTAAGACAGGCTCTGTGTAGCACTGGCTGTCCTAGAACTCTCTCTGTAGCCCAGGCTGGCCTCACACTCACAGAGATCCTCCTGCCTCTGCCTCCTGATTAAAGGTGTGCGCCACAGTTCATAAAATGTGCATGCCTCTGTTTATAGAACAGAGAGGCGGGAGGAGGGAGAGAGGGAGGGGAAGAAAGGGAGAGAGGGGGAGGGAGGCACAAAGGAAAGGCCGTAGCCGCATTCACTTCAGGGGGGTCATGTCACGTCACCTGAGTTGTATATAATGCTTAAAACATCGCCTATTATCAAGCACATGCCTGGCCAGCATCAGCTATGATTACTGTTTTCCTCTGTTAGCTCACGCTCTTGACATTTTTAAATCTGCGAAAAGGCACTGGCTCTTGACTCTGCCGCATACTGTCCACCTGGTAACGACACTACAGTATTTCAGCGACTTCATCGGGCCTGAACCTTACATGCACTGTCCTCCGGCACCCCGCCGTTTTTCATATGAGAAAATTGAGGTTCACAGACACATGGCGACAAGTTCCAGGTGAGAACGCAAAGCCACCTGGATCCAGTTCAGCTTCAAAGTCTTTGCTCCTTTTCCCACCCCTTCAACACACCTGCAGCAGCTCACGCGACTGTTCGATTTCTCAAGAGCAAAGATCTACAGAAAGGGATGGACTGCTAAGAGACAGCGAACTCACATACTTGGGAGACACATGATAAAATTAAATATAGTTTTAAAGCAGAGATATATCATTTGACCTCAGAATTAAAAGATGCTTTCAGAGTCTCCTAACAAAAAAAAAAAAAAAAAAAAAAACCTAAATAAATAAAAAGTATATTAAACCATGATTTGAAAATTCAACAATAAACTAATTAAAGAGCTCCAGATAATTGTCACCAGGTATAGTGATTTTTTGGAAAAAAAAATTTTGTAAAATGTTTGTTGTGATAACTTCAAGACCTCTCATGATGGTCAGGAATCCTTTTGTGAATGCTACATTCCAGAACACTCTATGGAGAGGTGGAGGTTATGGCCCAAGCAGCAAAGTATATGGGTGGGAAACTACTGCTCTGTCTAGGGGCCAGGTCTGGCATCCTGGAATCAGCCTGCACCCTGGATTGGGTACAGGGATCTAGTGGCGGTGTGCTCTCAGAAAGGACTTGCTGAATAGGGGTGGGGTAGGGAGGAGCTGAGCAAGCAGGTGGTCTGTCCTGGGCTTTAGCTTAGCTTTGTTCCCACAGGGAACTCAGGAGCATGGCCTGCGACGCAAAGTTAACGCTCACTTGAGTGCAGGTTCTGGTGTTTCCTCTCAGGCTGTGTCATTCACTCTGTGTGAAGATGGCCTAGTGGTCCCTGGACAGGCAATCTCAAAGAAGACCTTAGCAACCAACATTCGCAGACCTGGGATGGTCTATGGGCCCAAGGGAAGGATCAGGGCAGAGCTATAAATGGTGAACCTAGGTTGCACCAAACTTCTCAGGAGTTAATAAGGAATCCCAGGACTATGGAGCTCGGTGGTGGAGAACTGACTTGGCAGGCACCGGGTCTTGGATTCAGGCCTATCATATACTAATATCCACTAAAAACACTGGAGCCATCTGTGTACTTGATTAATGCACATAAGCATCCTTATTTAATATGATACAATAGCCATGGTCTGCTTTTACATACTCATGGCATCGGTACAGTCCTTGGTTTACCATCATAATATACTCAGGCACTGGCCTTAGGTCTGCTTTGGGAGTCTGATTCTTTCTTTGCAATGGTGGGAACAAAGGCATGTCTGCTTGTCTACTTATTGTGAAAGATCATTAAACCTTCCTGGAAGTAAAGCTTACAAGTCCATTCACTGAAACTCTGCCTACAATTCGGACAGTGTGTGGAGAGCTTTGCCTTGTCTGTAGCTGATTTTTAGAGAATTGTTTCTATTTCCATGAAAAAACAACAAGTAAATAAATGCTACATAGATTCTGGAAAGGGAATTTGATATTATCTCTATATACCACACAGCGGAAAGTCTGTTACCTTAAAATGATTTTTTTCCAAATCAAGGAAAGTTACAAATCTACAAGACCAATGGGGAGGGGAAACTAAATGTTCTAACATCAAAGGAAGTGAGTGACCTAAAGGATTCTACAGGTAAAGGATAATAAAAGAATATAGAGTCAATTAGATGAAATGTATCTAATTGTACTTTTTAAGAACTACAAGTTACCACACTTACTCTAGAAGACAGATACTGTGGCAGCTTGGTATCATAAAAAAGTCAAGTTTAAAAGCCTCCTCAAGGGAATCTTTGCTGTACAAATGCGGCATGTGAGAAACACACTGTCCTCTGAGATCTGTCTGCACTGGCCTGTGGCACACAGACCGCCACTCCTCACCTGAGACATCTACATAAGGCCACGCACCTGCACACTGTTTTTAATGGCTGCCACTTTGTGTTCCACATTTCTCTGTCTTTCTGAAACTGAAGAACTTTGTAAGGATTTCTCCAGAGGTCCCTGGAAAAAGAATATATTGAGATTTCATTGTTGTTGATAAAATGTGTTTATGGTTATTTGACCTACTTTGACCCGAGGTTTAGAACAATGTGATATATAATACTCTATGACCATTAAAACCCCCGCTGAAAGAGCCGGGCATATAACCCACTGGCAGAGAATGCACAAGGCTCCAGATTCCCACCCCCAGAACAGATAAAAATTCTGCTTGTAGTGTCCATAGTCAGACCAACTCAAAACTTTCAGATGCCATGATGAAAACACAAAGGGAACATTAGTTCAGTGTGCTTGTTCCTGTCAGTTTGGGACAATTGGTAGCCATGCTTGGTGTCCCATTCTCGTGCCTCACATTGGGTGCCACTTGTCCCCAACCAGCAGAAGACAAGAAATAAAGAAGAAAAATCAACAGCTGAAACCTGGAGATCAAACACAAACTGGTCACTTATGCCAAGGAAGTTCATTAAGAAGTACAACATCATATGTACTGTTTTTGGGGAGGGGGCAGCCAAGGTCAGCAGAGAGTGAAGTCTCAGACAGTGTTGGCAAGAACACAGGATACCTCAGACAGCTGTCTAAGGACAGACAACCACAGTCCAAGGGGAAAAGGTGGGTCCCCAGAAGACACAGCTTTGGCTCCTCTGAGGCACAGGCTCCAGCCCTAATCAGCCTTGTTAAGTCCACTCCTGGACAAGGACACAGAACTGAAGTTTTGTTTTGTCCTTTCATTGGGGCCTTAGAGAAAGTCTTGGGTCAGTCTGGTTCTGTGCACTGTAGAAACTGTTAAATGACATGATGTAGACAGTACTACAATCTAAGCAACTAAGCAGATTATATTTTTGGTTGTGAGCCTAGCCTTTTTTAACAGCTGACCATCTCTCCAGCCCATGATTATAAAACACTAGATTTAATTTCTACTTGGATATGCATGCAGATATATATATATATATATATATATATATACATATATATATACATATATATTATATATATACATATATTATATATATATATATCCATAAGTATATGAATATGTGCATAGATATGTGGAATTAAGTGGATATGACAAGAACAGCACATATACCAAAATGTAATATTAACACTAAATAGTAAAAAATGTGTTATTTTGTGATTTTTAAAAGATTTTATCTTTGTGTGTGTGCATGTGTTTGTGTGTGTGTGTGTGTGTGTGTGTGTGTGTGTGTGTGTGTGCCACATGTGTGCAGGTGACACCAGAGTCTAGAAGCCTGATGCCATGCAGCTGGAACTGTAGGCAGTTGTGAGCTAGTCTGTGGGTGCTGGAAACTGAACTGGGTCCTCTGGAAGAACAGCAGCACTCTTAACCATGGAGCCATCTTTCCAGCTCCTACCTTTATGTCTTAAAAGAATGTTCATAATTTCCTACAGCCTACTTCCATTACTCTTGAACTTCATGTAATTTTAAATTAGTCCTAAAGGATCACATTAACTTAGGCTTAAATTAGCAGTTGAGGGTGTTGAACCTGCTGAGATGTGATTTATTTTTGCTTTAAAGCAAAGGGAACTTGCTGCAGGAAATGGAAAAATGATTTGGTTCAGCAGAAAGGCCAAGTGGCTCCTCCAAGCACCATTTCTTGGCCACTCTAATAACCTGACACTGAGTGTGGCCTTTAAACACAAAGATCCACAGTGATCTGACACTGAGTGTGGCCTTTAAACACAAAGATCCACAGTGATCTGAAGATGAGAACAAGGCATGTAAGCAGCCCCTGCACCATACAGTCGAGCAGAGAACAGGTTAGAAAGGTTGATAACTTGACAGTACACAGCAGAGCAGTGGGGGGACCTCAAGGAAAACCCATGCTTTCAACTCTGGGTGGAGTGTTTTTAACTATCCCACATCCTTCAGACTAGGAAAGCTTCCCTTTCATCATGTCCAGCTCCATTATTCCATGATTTGTCTACCTACTTGAAATAAAAAAAAAAAAAAAAAAAAAAGCACTCCTGGGGCTGGGGATTTAGCTCAGTGGTAGAGCGCTTGCTTAGCAAGTGCAAGGCCCTGGGTTCGGTCCTCAGCTCCAAAAAAACTATAACAACAACAACAAAAACAAAAACATTCCTTTTTATAGTAGTATGCAATATTAACATATTTTCAGAGTTCCTTTGATTAGTATGTACTTAAATGTTTGGATTTGACTAATATTTGACATTTGGAGAGAGCAGAGGGCACATATACCTGAGAGAGAGAGAGACAGAGACAGAGAGAGAGAGATAGAGACAGAGATGAGACAGGAATGACCATATATGTGACAGGTATAAAAATGGACAACCCTAAACTATAGCTTAGAAACTACAGTTTTCAGATGAAAACAAGACCATTTATTATCATCCAGGAATAATAAGTTGCTAAATCTTACAAAAACATCCATAGCCTGATCGTAACTAGAGGGTTTTTTGTTTTTGTTTTGGTTTTTGGTTTTTCGAAAAAGGATTTCTCTGTGTAGCTTTGCGCCTTTCCTGGAACGTGCTTTGGAGACCAGGCTGGCCTCGAACTCACAAGATCCACCTGCCTCTGCCTCCTGAGTGCTGGGATTAAAGGCGTGTGCCACCACCGCCCGGCTAGAAGTTTTAATACTTAAAAAAAATACGCTATTGTTAGATCTTCATAAGTTGTATGATTCACTAAAGTATGAAGAATGTCATTTAGAAAACATATTGTTTTATGAATCTTTTTCTTGTTGGTTTAACTAAAAAAGTATGTCTTAGAGACTATCAATTCCTTTACTTATCTTTGCTAGATTCTTATCACATTCAGAAGAATGAGATAAAAATATACTATAAACAACATTAGGGCAAAGAACAGTCAAACAAGTACTTAGGGAGCTTCTGTAAGTCAAAATTCCTGTCGGTGGAGTAGCAGCTTAGACTCAGGAGTCAGACAGTCTGGAAGCATCAGTCAAGATCAGGCTGTGAAGACAGACAGCCGAGGAGGCAGAGTCCAAACTGGAATTGGGAAGTTAACTGAAATGAGGTCACTGCATTCCTAGATTAATATTGTAAGATCTTAGACCAGAACTTAGCCATGGAAACAGACAGGAATCTAGAGCAGCCAGTCTGGTGCCACACATCTTGATCCCAGCACTTGGAAGGAGAACAGAAAGATCACAAGGCCAGCCTCGGCTACACAGTGAGCTCAAGGCCAGCCTGCACTACATGAGGCCCCATTTTTTTTTTTAAAAAAAAGGGATTTGAAAAGATTTAGTAATTATGTCAAAAAGGACAAGAAACTTCTCAGAGATGAGCCTAAGACCTTGAGCACGGGTGCCTGGAAGGAGGGTGGAGCCAGCAACAGGGAAGAAGAAACTGATTCTGCAGAAAACTGGACTCAAGGAGAAAGCAAGATCACACACTCAGAAACTATCACTTGGCAAGCCAGTAATGGGCCAGACAATGCATATGAGTACGGATCAGAAAAGGTTACCTGGATAGGCATGTTCGCTGCAGCCAATATTCTCCTCTCTTCTCTTAAACAATTTGCGATTACCACCGCTACATGCATTGGATTTCCGTGAAACTTCCCCTGAAAAACAGTAAGCAAAAGCAGCATGACATGCTTTGACATCATAAGGAATGTCATACTTGAAAACCAACAATAATCTCCCTATAAAATTATTTGGGATCTGTTCCAATAATCTAATCCTTTGTAGTGCCTTGGATATCTGGACTCTTACGAGAGAAAGTTGCTCTCTTCACTTTCAAGACTCAATAGCTGTTCTTTGAGCATTTCTTTATGAGAGACCCTGAACACTAGAGGGTCAGCTTATTTTAGGTCGTAGGCAGGTTTAAGACACTGTGGCTATGTCCTATGAGCTCCCAAGAACCAAGAGGGTCTTAGATGTACATGTGATAGCTTTCTGCTGTGATCCACAGTTGACGACATTCATGTCAACTACCTCATAACACTATACGCAAGCAAAACTCTACCCACATTTCAGCAATAATGTTTTTGACATTGAAGCATGCATATATTTTTATTGCCAAGGTTAACGATGCATACATTGTTAATTGGCAGCCCCAGGCACTAATTGAGCCATCAGATACATTGTTGTAAATGAAAACCATGAATCTCTTTAGGTTGTCATGGTGCCCGGCAACGAGTGTGCACTCATTTATCTTACCTGCAAGCACTGTGTTTTCTAGCCTTGATTTACAGGGCTCTCTGGAACACCATCATTTAGATAGTGGTGTTAAAACCTCTTTGCTAGACTTTTCTGAGGCAAGATTAGCAAGAGGCGCAGGAGACAAGCACACTAATTGAATCTCTGCCATCCTTTCTTGAGGTGTTACTGATACCCATGAAATGGACAAAAGGTCAATAGCAAAAAAGTTAACAGTCCGAAAAGCAGAAAATTAACACTAATCAAAAATAGATTCTACAGACAGCTAAACCAAAGGACCTTTCTGGGGAGAAACATGAAGGTTGTTGGTGTAAACATTATAGCTGTGACTTCTGCAATAATTTATCAGATTCTGTGTCGATTAACATTTCCATTTGTGAAACTGGGGTAAAAAATCAACTGAGTTCCTATTCTTCCATATTCACTCTTTAAAAAATGTTTTCCTTCTTTAGATCAGAAATTTCCAGCAGAAAACAAAGGAATTAACTGAACCTCAGAAGGCATAGATATGAAAGTGACTCCACACAGTTTGTGGGAATATCATGTTTCTAAAACATCTATATTGCAAAGTCTATTTGAATTTACTCCTGTTAATTTTAACATCTTTTGGTTCTTTTCATACAGCTTGCCTTTAAGTGTTTTTTCCCCCAAAACCTATGTTTTCTCATCTTTTAACTGAAGGGCATTAAAAAATGTTTCATTGCTAAGAAAGGGTTTCTTTTAGGGCTAATCTGGGAGCTCTGGTATTGATACTAATTGAGAATTTGTCCTTCTGTGATGAGGGTCTCTCTAAGGCTGCAGATACACGGTGCTGTCTCTGTTCTTCTCAGGATGGAGGACGTCCCACGGAGGTGCCGTCCTGACACTCTGAGCTCCTCTTCAGTCCTCTGTCAAACTCAGCTCCACCACTCTCTTTTCCCTCTGCCTCCCTCAACGTCTGCTGAGGTTACGTCACTCATTTCTTTCCACACTTTTTTCATCAAAGAATACATTTTCACTTCTCAATTACCCCCTAATTTGATGCCTCACTCCAATATCTGAGGCAAGATGTCTTATGAAAAATCACTATGTATTCAATGTCAAATGACAATTTCACTTTCCTGAGTATTAAAGACACGCTCCTGCTCACCTTTGACTATGTGTATAGATCTCAGATCAGCAATAAAATGAACCCCAACATGTGTGTTGGTGGCAAGGGACAAAGCAATCCCAAGGGAGACCCCTGCGACATTCTACTTCTTTCTATGTCAAGGTGTTGCAAAGGTCTCCCGCTCTCTGCGGTGTCCTCTCGCTGTCTCCTGGTGTCAATCAACAGAGGTTTGTAATTGCAGCAAAGTCGGATTATTAGTCTTTTCCCCAGTGATTAGAACATTTAATGATGTGCTTAATAAACCTTTTGCTAAGATTCTATAGTGGGGATTTTTCTATCATTTTGAGTCTAGATGAACTCAGGGGTTATGGGTTGGAAATGTTATGGCTGTGATTGCTGCTACGATTTTATCATGGTACATGCTAGCCGGCCCTTCTAGCTGCAAAACAAGGGAAACTTTGTAATATTAAGAGTAACAACATTAGCAACTGTAATAAACTCGCTTTGCTGTTAATTGCAGTGTATTTGGAGCTTTTCAGTGAGGAAGATCTTTCAGTTTTTCCTTTGGATGCACAATTCCAACAACATTCATTGAGAACGCTTTGTTCCCATTCTGCTGGCCCTGCTCTGCCACAAATCCTGTGTTCCCACCAATATATGAGAGGTCCTTCTTCCTGTATTCGGTTCCATCCTAGAGATCATCTAAGGATCACTGGAGGTGACATTGAGGTGTCATTGGAGTTTTATGGTAAGTCCTGATAGCAAGCAGAATATGGCTTTTTGCATTTCCATGCAGATTTCAGAATCAGCTTGTAAGAGTCCCCTACACGCTAACACACTCACAAACCTCATATATTCATACAATCACACACACACACACACACACACACACACACACACACACACACCATTGACAGTTTCAGTACCGCTGGATCTTCAGAGCCATTAAGGGAGATTTGGTATGATCCAGTCATATTACAACTGTAGAATGTCTAATAAGCATTCTTAATTTTACACAGGAGATCTGAAGCATCTTGTTAGGGTTGCTTCTGTTTAGTTGATACTGTTTTGATACAAAGATACCTGATAGCTTCCTCTTGTGGCTGATATATAGAAACCGTTCAATTTGTGTGTTGATTTTGAGTATAGCAAAGTTGCTGACTCCTAAGGATTCTAATGATGTATTTATAATATTTGTAAATTCTAAATTTTTGTCTGTGGATTCCTCTAGATTTTCTACACCCGTTAATCGGCTCTTGTACAACATTGGTAGAATCTTCCTCCTTTTCAATCATCTCCTGGCCATCCAGGTTTCACCTCCAAGACTTGTTTGGAAGTATACTGGTTAATTTCCAAACACAGGAATTTTCTTCTACTTCTCCTACAACACAACTTCTGATAGATTTTGATTTTGATCAGATAGAGACTCTGATGACCTCAGCCCCTAAGTTTGTTGATATCTGCTTTGTGGCCCCAGCATATGGATAAGATGTGAAAATTTCACACTAACTTTCAAGGAATGAGTATTCTGTGGTTGTTGGGTCCAAATAATTTATTCTGCTTTATTAAGTCAGGGGTCATTTTGTGTAAATTTCTGTCTTGGTGCTGGCTGGTTTTAACTATCGATTTTATAAGTTATTGAAAGAAGCTGCTTTGTAAGTTGTTCTTCTGTTTCTGATAGAAATATTGAGATGCATAATATATTGCTCATGATTAAAGTCCTTCATAGCTATGAACTGATCTTTATCTCCAGTAACCATTTTTACCCTAAAGCAAGATGACTAACTAAGACATAATCCTTTTTAGTCACATACATTTTATCTTATTTCAAGAACTCTATTTCAAAGTGGATATAGATACTCAATTGAGTAACCAGTATTATACACACATGAAAGGATAAACGCACACACACACACACACACACCACCACCACCACCACCAACAACAACAACAACAAAAACAAACAAACAAACAAAACCATGGCTAACACATTCCTAGCCCTTCTTTGCTAATTTAGAATTAGCTTTTCTGAGTCTTGTTCAAGCTCAGATTCATAGCCTGCTGTGTTTGTCCATAGAGCAGTCCTGTGGGCTGTCCAGACGCTAGTGACGCCTTTCTCTAGAGCACAGATAGCTACTTTCTCCTTTCTGCAAGGTTTCATACTGAAATTTTCACCATAAGTTCTCAGTAGTGGGTTTTCAGGCAAGAACTGACCTTCAAATCCCTTCCAGGATGGCTAGCTGGTTTGCTGACTGACACACTAGGAGTTCTAGTGGTCTGATCACACTGTCACTAGCAACCACACCACTGTGCAATGAGGGGATTGCTACTGACGGTACACCTACCTGTCTGTATCCATCGACTACTACTTTCAGTGATACCACTGGGGCTGTTCTTACTGTTTACATGTCTGAGCGCTTCGCCTGCATGTATATATGTGTACCCTGCATGTGCCTGGTGGTGCCAGCAGAAGTCAGAAGAAGGCATCAGATGCCCTGAAACTAGAATTACAGACTATTGAGAATCACATGTAGGTGGGTGCTGGGAACTGAACCTGAATCCTCTGCAAGAGTAGCAAATGGCTGTAACCTCTGAGCCATCTCTCTAGCCACCGTTCTTGTCCTTAGATATTGTTGTACAATTTTAATTAAATAGAGGGCAACTGCACTAATTAGCTGATACAAGGTAACAGTGATACATGCTTTTTATGATCTGAATCTTATGTCATTTAAAGACTTTTTCTTTCCTTTTTTTCCTTTTTAGATCCCCAGAACTCCAAATAATATGATTTTAGGTCTTGCCAAGGCAAATACACCTTCCACTCCTTAGCATTAGTTGCTTGATTAAACACATTTTTCACTTTCCTGCAGTAGCATCGTGCCAGAGCGAAGTGTGTTCTGTTCCAACAGCAGGAAACTTCTGACACAGATGTGTGTTTGAAAGGTGATGCTGTGCCAAGCTTACAGCTTCTGGCTGTTCAGAGTTCTTCCATCTCTTCTAAGCGATTTGGCCATTGTTCTTGCCACAGTTCCACTGAGTGTGACAGGCAATCTGTACACCCTGAATTCAGCTACAGAATACAACCTGGTGGGTGGATTCCTTTCTTACGTCCTGTAAAGCATTCTATTGCTGCTTTCCGAGGAAAGATGAATCTGGATCATTTAACCAGTACGCAAATACATATTAGACAAGTGTCAAATGCTGACTTGTTTGTGACTGTTTCTGCACACACAACTATTTGTTCCTACTGTCAACTGTAGTGCTCTACTTTGGTGACATTTACAAAGCAATTAAACAACATGTGTTATTACAACAGCGGGTATAAGTCAAATGACAAGCACGTGAATGGCTGTGACCTAATTTCACATCACACACAATAACAATGACAGCAGTTAAGAGGCATTGAATATACGATGCATGAGCTGATTCAGGGGAGGGCTCGCCATCACGGCTAACGGGGGTGTGGACAATGAAGGGGTTTGGGAAGACAGTTCGCAATTTCTTATAAAAGTAAATACCCGGGTGGTGGTGGCGCACGCCTTTAATCAGAGCACTCGGGAGGCAGAACCAGGCAGATTTCTGAGTTCGAGGCCAGCCTGGGCTACCAAGTGAGTTCCAGGAAAGGTGCAAAGCTACACAGAGAAACCCTGTCTTGAAAAACAAAACAAAAAAATTAATAATAATAAGAAGAAGAAGAAGAAGAACAAGAACAAGAACAAGAAAATAAAATTAAAAATTAAACACACTCTTGTCACGGCATCTGGCACTCCCTCTCTAGTTTTTATCACTCTTTTATTTAAGGAGGGTGGAAACTCACACACAAACACCATCTACACATGGTTGGCGAGCTCCAGGTTCAGAAAAAGGCCATGTCTCAAACAACATGGTGGTGAGCAACTGAGGAAGACACTCTGAACTGACCTCCGGCCTTCACATTCATGTGCATCCACATGAACACATGTACCCTCCCCCCCCACACACACACGGGGTAGGGAGATAGTAAGGGAGTCAGTGGTTGCCAGGGGTTTGGAGGGGGGAGCAAAGAGGATATGGAGGGAGGGGG